>NW_010340457.1:46181-64935 GCF_000700745.2 Antrostomus carolinensis
CACACTGTCAGTCATCGTAAGTGAATTTATCAACACATACGAAATCAGAATCCACATGAGGGTTTTAACTGTTTGCATACTAAATTACTTCATTCTTCACGCTTCAAAAAAAATTCAGTTTTGCATAATAAATAATGATAAGGGCCAGCGGACAATTATATAGGTGGAAACAGTATGCAAAATACTTAGAATTCAAATTTGTTATGTGAATATATCCAGAAGTTGCTTAAGTAATCAGCTCAGCGGCTGTATTACCCATTTTTAGAGCTTAATACAAAAGCTCTTCAGCTGATATTAAAAGCAGCCCAACCTAAACTGCAGTTGGCACATGTCCTATTAGTATTTTCCTTTTGTTAGACAGCTTCCAACTGATTCAGATGTGCAATTAGGTTAATATTAAGATGAAATGGTCTGTTGTTTTCATTCAGAAAATGAAGAGGTTTTTGGGAGGAAGGAGTCAGTCCAAAAATAATGTTGACCCCAACCTGAGCACAAAAGGAGAGTGTTGTAAGCCAGCAGCCCTAGTCTAAACCTCTACATTGCAGTGTGAGAGGGAAGGCTCTTAGCTGACAGTCGTTTGCTAAACTGGCATATTCGATTTCATGACTGATTTTTGTGTGCAATAATTGCATTAAAAAAATAATGAGAGTGGGTTTCTTTCTAGTTTTACCAATCACTATGGCAAACATGCTGAGATGCTTCAGACAGGAATGTGATTTTACTTCTAATGACAATTATTTTTGGACTGAATTGTAATTTAGTTCGTTAATTAGATCTGTCACTGCATTTTCTAACTCTGTTATTGCATCCTTTGATCATTTTACCAGAATTATACTTCTATTTCTGCCACTTTGCATTCTATGCTTTAATAATTCTTCAGACAAATATGCTAGGCAGTTGATTACGTTTTGTGGCAGCAGTAATGCAAACCCTCTCCTGTGTTACATTGATTCAAAAATCATACTGATCACTGAACCAACACGCTAGGCCAATACTGCTCTGAACGAGTGAACTGTTCAGAGGAATTCAGACAGGGACAGAGTGTGGACATGCTTTTTTAGTTATTAAATGGATATAAACAGCTACAAGCACTCATAAATGAAAACAAGATTAAAAAAAACCACCTTGAATGTTCTAAAATTCATCTAGTTATCAGCAAAATGAGATCTTATCTATTAAATTATTTCAAGGCAAGTTGGCATGGGATTATTATATATTGATGAGCTGACTGATTTTTAAAGATCTTGCCATTTTGACAATTGTAAAAATCAGCTTGTTTTTATGTGAGTTAAGGCTTTTTGCTGACCCAGAACTGTGGGTGTAGTTAGAAATTCACTTTTGGAATAAAGAAAATATGGTAAAAATTGTCACATCAAAATCTCCAGTGATTCCAAGCTACCGATTCCTCCAAGCCCCGCTGTGTACCCAGATACCTGCCAGTCAGGTGCTGTGTGATGTGGATTACAACACAAAATCCTGATTCTGAAAATACCCACCACTAAACATAGCTGTTAAGGCAGTGAGCAAACCCACTAGGCTATGCTGGGTTGTAATTTCACTGCCTGCCCTGAACAGGTAATGGCTTGTAGCTGCCCTGCAGCAGGGGCAGAACAGGGAATGATCACAGTTTCCATCTTCTCTTTGCTTGCTCAAAGGAGAAACATTTGCTCTACTTTTTTCCTGGAACTAAAATACTTCTTTTCTCTCTCTCCTATAAGAGATGGATCACAGAGTCAGGACTCCACATATTACCTAATTCTGCCTGCCATCATCTTACCCAGTACGGTCCCATCCCTAAGAAAATATATTCGATACAAGATTTTTATTAACTGTAGTCCGTGAGATTTTTAATGCCAGTTTAAGAGCATTTTCATGTTTATTGTAGTGCTGGATTTTTTTCTAAGTAATTGTGCAGTGTCCTAGGAAGATACCCTGTGATCCAGTATTCAGCCATTTGGCTCTGGGGATGCTATGAATTTCCTAGTAGTGCACTACAGGATATCCAGGACACAGGGACCAGATAATCACTTCCCAATAGTCTTTCTCCTGTACTTCATTTAATTCATCCAAGTGGGCTCAATTTTCAATCCATTAACCAACAGCACAGGGTAAAAATATTTGTAATTATAATAGTTCTGCTCAGATTTGTAATTATTTCTTAACCTCTGTGGATTTCCTTTTTGTAAGTGGGTGCTTTCTTGAAAGGCTGGGCTGCAAAATAGAAATTGATATTGCTTTAAAAGGCACTGAAAGACTTGGAAATGGAGGAAGGCTGATGTGCCAGATTAGTGCTCAGAAAGGCCTTGCTGGGATAGGAAGGAAACACTGAATGAACACAGCCCCACAAGGAGGATCTGTACTATTCTATAATCCAGGCACTGAAACTGAGCATTAATTCTCTTTGTTTAAATTCTTTCCCGTATGTTTTTCAATCATAAAAGCGCACTTCCAAACAACCAGACTTTATAATAATAGATTTGAATCTGAATTGTTAAAAATTCCAAGGATCTGACTGAAAATAGCCAAGAATTCCTTGTAATGGTGCTTTCCAGACTGAGGTATGCACTCCAAGTGGGAAATGCTGGTGGGGATGAGCTCATGGGCCTGGAAGTGGAGTTGCAAAAGAAGACGTCTGGGAATTTCTGCCTTATCGTCTCCACAGATTTTTATAATGTTGTCATGGTTTAATTTTGGCAGTTTACCTCGTCTACTATAAATGTAGTTAAAAATTTAAGACAGTATTCACTCATGTTCTTTTTTTTAACCAGAGTTTTTCTACTCTGGTAAACATGTCGTGCAAAACACTGATACTTTGATGTCTGCTGTGCTCAGTGGAGAGGGGAGAGAGGGAAAAAGAACAGTCGTTGAACAGGCACAACAAAGTTAAAGCACATGGACATGTGGAAAAGGTGGGACATTTGGCCAATTATTGCAAAATTAGACATTTTGAACAAAACAAAGCTGTTAAAAGTATAAAGCTGAAGGAACACCATATGAGCAGGGCAAGATGGGGGTGGATTTGAAGGGAAACAGCAAAAAACAAATCATTGACGACCACTTATAACTTTATTAAATCAGGTGCAAAACTTTAGGTAGAGGGAGCAGTAAGAGAGCACCTTTATACTGCAGTAATGCCACCTGTGTTCCTTCATGGTAGTAGGGTGCTGGCCCTTGTCCCCACAATTGCTTTCCTCCTGCACGCTCTGTCCTGGACACTGGTAGGTCATGGCAAAGAATTGACTAATTCATTGAGGACTGGACACGCTCTTCTCCTGGGAGAGCAAAAAGCCCTCAGAAATCCTGGGGCACAGCATCCCCACTGGGTCAGTAATTGGAGGGGGAAAGGAGCAAGAGGGGTGTCAGGCAAGCAGAAAAGCAAAGGAGCAAAAGCTATTGCCTCTCGGCATGTAAACTGCTCTCTGACATCTGGTCAGGATGCTTGTAGAGCAGTAGGGTTCATGCAGGTTAAAAAATAACCAGTCTGATGGAGGCCTGAAGCAAGGCAAGGTGGGCTAGCTGTGGGAGGGCTGTCAGAAGGGATGTAGTCACTCTGAAATAGAGATGCCTCCGCACAAAACTTCTACCAGTGCAACTCATTCCAAAACAGAGTCATGCTGCTTCCAAAGTGGTTTAATTAAAGCAGAATCAAAATGTCAGCTTAAAAAAGAAAAAGAAAAAGAAAAAGAAAAGGACTTCACTATGAGGACACAAGGCAGCTGATGCCAAAAAAACAAAAGTTACAGGGGAGGGAAAAAAAAAGAAAAATCCCAACATTTCCATGTTGCCAAAGACCTTTCTCACTGGAGGGAATTTTAGCTGAATAGTTGCTGCTGTCGGCAGCTGGAGTTGCAAACTGAGCAGGGGAGCAGCGGGGTTCTCATTCTCTCGCCTTGCTGACCAAGGGCTTTGACAATCCAGCTCATTATTTTCAAAGACGCAGCTCAAAGCAGTAGACCCAGTGCTTGCTGGGCCCACATTAGTCCATTTACAGCATTTGTACCAGCCAGTGACCAAGAGTCTGTCGGGGACTGAGATAAAAAACATCTCAGAAAGGAGGTTTGGTGAATGGTAGCTCTGAAAAGCACTTCTGTTTTCACCGTGGATGGGGAATTTGATGAGAAATCCAGGACAAGGCTTTATGCAGCTGTGGTGACGGGGGAGCAGTGTAAGGGGTGGAAGGAGAGAGTTTTACCCTGAGAGGAGAAGCCATAGGTGCCCTTCTTCCACTGATCATTAGCAACAGGTTTATGGACATCCACATGCACTTTGGAAGGGGGATTAAGGAAACCAAATTTGTGATTGCTGCTCTGGGCCCAGGCTGGCTTGGGCACCTGGGCAACCCCTTAGCTGCAAAGCAGCATCTGTCTTTACTCACCCTCACGCACACCATAGGCAAAAGTCCACGCAGCATCTCAGGAGTTGGTTTTGGAAATGGCACCCCAGTGACAGGCTGGGCCAAGTCAGCTCATGACAAGAAGAAACCTGGAAAACATGCAACAAAGGTGGTCATTTTTGTTAGATGTTGTTTCAGCTTTTCTAGTCTACAACAGTAGGTAAAATCTAGCAAAATTTCCTCTCACTGAGAAATTTCACTGTGGAGCAAATTTTCATGCCCGAGTTATAAACCAAATGAATTCACAATGCTACAGTGGAAATGACAGTAAAATCCATGCTACAGTAGTGCTATTGGGAATCTCTAATTCTGGTAGATGTTCTTCCCTTTGTCTTGTTACGGTTCCTTTCTTCCCAAGCTAGAAATAAATATATAAGTTAAATGGAATAAAAATGCCCACCTAATTGTGCAGATGCATAGTTAATTAATCACTTAATTTAACCCACTTAGCTTCAATAGGAAAGAAATGTAATCTGACAGTCAAGGCAGCAATATTTTTCCATTCACTCTAGTGTTTGAAAACATCTACATTTTTTAAATAGTGCCTGCATTCAATGGATTTATGCTAATGTTTTTGCTTAATTTGGTTTTAGAAAGGTTGTATAATATTTAATAGGTAACGCATGCACCCTGGGTAAAAATAAGTGTCATATGTCTGGTAAATATAAAAAAAAATAATTTAAAACCAAATGTATATATTTGTGGATAGATAGATTAGAGAGCTACTTAGCTGAGAAAATTTGCTTTGGGCTGAAACTTGATAAAAAAAATGATGTGCTTATGACTCCAGAGTACCCACTGCTACAAAACATTGAATTGTGTGGTTCATTATATTTTAAATTTAAGATTCCCATGTTAATGGCCCTCTGGTAAGTATTAACATAATGCAGCATTAAACAAGCTATGCTACGCTGCCTCCACAATGCCTTTCTGTCCATCAGTGAGGAGCTGGGCACTGGGGACCTGATCTGCAGCTCTGTGCAGCCAAAAGCTGATCTGCTTGTTTTCACTTGCTTTCCAGTCACCTATAGAATGAGGTGGCACCTGCGTCCCCACGGAGCACTCACGTCAAGGACCACTGAGCAGGTTCTGCTGGTCTTGCTCGACACACGCTACCCATATATAAAGGGAAAGGCAGCTCAATCTGACTCAGGGGGCAGGCAAAACTGAGGTTTGGCCTTGAGGATGAAGGATCAGGACCAGGTTGCTGGATCCATGCCCACTGTAGAAGCCTTGGAGGTGAATTTACCAATCCTGATATTGACAGAGATGTCAGCAAGCATACCTTTTCCAAGTGCTGCCCCTTTCTCACCCCAAATAGCAGCTACTGCCCTCAACACCTCAGACACCGTTGGCAGCAGTGGCAGATCTGCTCTCCAAGGCATCTGGACCACGGCTTTTACACAGCACGCTACAGTCCTGCTTGTATTGTCTGCTCTGAGAAGTGACCCTGTTTGAGGGAATCAAAGAAATCTGGGATCCAAATACTTAGTACATTCAGCCCACAAGTCTAAGCTGCATATGCACACATCATGTCATGGTGGTTTCCAAAAGAGAAGAAAATGAGGGATATTTGGAACTATTAAAAAGGTTAGTATCAAAATCTCACACTGTATATTCAAGGAAGACTTTTGGGAAAAACTTAAGGAAAACTTTCAAGCAAAGCTTGGTGAAATTATTGACATACTCAAACATAATTATGTACTTTATCTTGGACTTTATGCTTTTTATCTTGGACTGTGTCCAAAGTTGTAAAGAAATAATACGTGTAATAATGCAGACTGCATGCCTCGCCATAAGCTATATTGAGCTATGACATTTAAGGGCAAAACTGCTATGGTGCAATGTATTTGTTGTTTACAGATATACACTCACACATTCATATATGTTTGTGTGTGTTTGTATATATATATATAGGTTTGCATATATATATATACACACACACACATGTACATATAAATACACTATATATATATAAGTGCACAGCATCTACCATCTAAAGATCATAAGATGCTTTCAACATAACATTCATGACTTAGACTGTCTGTTCTGAGTTTTACAGCTAGTGGATTTTTATCTCACTAGTAGCTCTGGAAAAATGTCATTGAAATAAGTGTGTCTCATTCCAAATGGGTTTGTTAGGTATCAGTAAACAGAGAAATATTTTTAAAATCATTGTATCAGGTAGAACAAAATGCTTCATGTACCGAAATAATTTATTTTCCTTTTGATGTTAAGAATTTAAAATTTTTTTGAAATAAGTTTTCATGCTATTTATGGTTGAGATGTACTTTCCAATAAAAAAAAAGAAAATATACCAATCTGAGAGTATTAAAAAGAAGCACACTTTCTATGAAATTAGAAAAATAAATCTCAGTGTGATAAAATTTTTTTTGAAGTAAGTATTTAGTATCATGGAATCTTCCTGATTCATCAAAAATTTTACATAAAATAGTTCATCCAGTTCTGTCTTTTGGGCCCAGCATCTGGTTCCTGTCTTAATTTTGAACTTAGATTGGGGGAAGTTTAAGCTATGTCCCAAGTCCCCCAGTCTTTTTTGTGCAATTGTATATTTTGTGCTGTTGGGGTAGGAGACAATAGGGGAGGGAACACATATGTGATAAATGGTACTTAAGCTGCATTAGTATTGGGAAATAAAATATTTACTTTGGCAATGAATGTATTAACAATAGGAAAAATGCAAAAGGGGAGTAGTTACTTGTCCACAGCATAGCAAACTATTTTGCTGAACATGCTTCTGACACGCTTCATGGCCAACAAGTCCCTGCAGATTTTCTCCATCCCACTTTGCCTTTGTCCAGAAGAAAACTCAGCAAACCCAGTGGGTGAGCACATCCTCCTGCCTCCATCCTTGGCCACGGCAAAGAGGCTGTTACCTGCACACTGCCACAGCAGTGCAGAGAGAGGAGGGACAACTCAGTGTGGCCCTGCTCTCCCTGGGACGCTCCCCCTGCATCTAGCACTTCTCCTCCTACCTTCACTGAGCAGGAAGGGAAAAGGGAAAGGTAGAAAAAGAAGAAGCTCAAAGCCAAAATCCATTGATGTGGCTACTGTGACCTACAAAAACCTGTTTATCTCCTGCCTCACACATAATGATGTCATATTTGTCAGAGACATCCTTCTCCAAGGAAAAAATTGGGGTCCATAGTTAGTCCTGGCACTGCTGGGGTCTCCAGCTGCTTGCAGTCGATGGAGTCTGACAGTCCCACGTTCAAGGAGCTGAGTAGGAAACCAGCCTTCAGGAGTTGGAATCAGGTGGAGGAAATCAAAGCTTAAAAATTGTTATTGCCTAAATGTATAGCAATAGAATTTAATTAATATCCAGCTGAAAAGATAAGCATCGGCATGTGGAAGAAACCCTGAGCAGTAAATAACAAGAAGAGAAAGGCCAGACTATGCTATGATTTGTTTAATCAGGAATATAATGGGTGACGGTGAAGGAAAGGTCTTGCCAGTAATGCAGTACAGCTGGAACCTCAGTGAGGCATAAGCTTTGCTCTCAGAAAGTCTTTCTTGAAAAAATAAATTCATATTGGCTTGAATACGGGCATTGTCACACAGAGTGACAACTGGCTGAGTTGCTGTAAACAAACGGTAATGATAAATGACACTGCATCAGGTCAGTGTGTCTGCGTGGAAGTGACGGCCAACGAGATACCATCGAGAAGAGGCTGGAGCTGTCACAGAGCTAGCCTGGTTTTATTTAACATCTTTGCTAATGATCTGGAAAAGGAAGGAGAAATGCACAGTATTTACTTCATTTGATTTTCAAGAAAAGAGGCAAGACTCTCACCTGCTCCTGGGAGACCCCTAATATCAAAGCATTGTTATCCTACTGTCTGCAGAGAGATGGATGGCTCCGAGGCTGCGCAGGCGATTGTTTGAGAAAGCGTCCGATGGTGGAGGTGGTGGCAGCAATACAAAAGAATATGTAGCAATTATCTGCCTGGCGAGGGGGTTGTACAGGAGCAATCCAGCTCTTGACGTAAGCAAAATACAGTAAAGCAGATAAATAAATCTGTGTGTGTCAAAGGGGGGTGTTGTCAATAAACCTGCAGGGATTTCTGCTTCAAATTATTTTAAGTATCCATGATATTTCCATAGGGGATTTCTTATCTCCTGCTTCCATTGTCAGCAGGTTCACTCACCTCACAGAAATACGGGTAAAGAGAAAGAGGTGAGATGGCATTAATTACCTGAATGTTGAGGTTTTACATGATGAAGGGGGAAAAAGGTAGCAAGAGGGATGTTTGAGTGGGCAGACCAAAGGAGGAGCAGAGGTGGAGAAAGCGAATGGTGCAGGTCAGACAGAAATCCCACAAAATATGCTAAAGCCAAAGGGAAAAGACTTGTTTTCTTTCTGCCTTTTAGATGAAGTCAGGCCTGGCTCTGCTGTGTCCGGCACATCTTGCTGACAAAAACAAAGCAACACTGCTTAAATGAGAGAGGGAAAACATCAAGACAGGGAAAACAGAGCAAATGGCAGACAAAAACAAGTCACAAATAACCCTTCATGCTGGGGGAAGGGATAATCCCTCCACACCACGACAGGCCCGAGGGACTGAGATTGCTTCGGTCCACTTCTGAGGCTAGAGGAAAGAGCGGGGGGAAAAAAACCCAAACTCTGTTGGATTTCTCCTATGCTGCGCCTGACTTCTTTCATTCATACAGAAGATGTCTCTTAGCAGGCTGCTCAAGAAGCAGATCATCTCACCCCTCCCCTTATTTCTTGATCATTTCTGCTGTATTGCGTAGGTGGTGCTATTGTCAGATGTTGAAAGCCATCGGGATTTGAGGAAGAAAGAGACAGAGCAAGGCAAGGAAAACGAAAACAAATTATTAGCAATTTTTTTCAGGAATTCAGCAAGTGACTCTAGAAAATAGTGCAGGTTCTGTCCAGGTTTTGGCAAACTGAACATACTGTTGCCTTTTCTCAATTTTGTCTTATTTTCCTAAAGGTAATTTAAGTGTTCTTCCCTTTACTGGTGCTCTATAAGCCAGGGAATAATAACCCCATACACAGGGGAGTCCTGCCATTTCACTGCAGTGCGCAGGGGGAGGTATGTCGTTGCTGAAGATCAGTATGCTTGCAATACCTTGAATATTGAAGCTGAGAGGTGGGGAGATGTTCCCAACAGCCCGAGTCACATCCTCAGGTTGAACAGTAGAACTGACAGTTTCATGAAAGTCAGTCTGCTTGTTTCCACACCTGCCCTGAAAGCTGGAAATGATGGACTTTCAAGTAATGTCACTCTATATGTTTGGACAAGATACATGAATTCATAGGTGCTGTTGGTGTACAAATAATTAATAAAGATGACCAAGAGTGTGTCTAGTAGCTGCTTCAGCCAAGGAACATCAAGCATCAGTATGCAATGGCCTTTTAAAAAAAATTTTTCACATTGCCATCCTAAAATAAAATTGGCCCTTGACTCTTCAAAAGTTTATTTCCCTCTGCTCTGAGTGATATAAATACAATATGATTTCATGACTTCAGACATGTGGTACTGCCCAGAGCAGGCTGTTCTGCATCACCAAGATGCCAAAATTTGGCTAGCAGAAGTGGAAACACAGCAGGTAACAACCCAGGCTGATGAAGCTATTTTATTCTGTTCTGTGCTGTGACCCATGTTACAACAGAAAAATATATCAGATTGTTGTTCTCTCCTTGTGAGCCAAAAAGTAGGGAGAGTTGTCGTGCCTCCCTCAGACACAGTCATGACCCCAGGTCAAGAATTACTGACACGGTGGTCTAATAAAACTCTTCTCTTTTACTATGGCCATCATATCATGCTGGGAAACTTCCACCTCTCTTGTCATACAATATTCAACAGTCAGAATTCAATCCTATTCCTGGTCAAGGGCAAGGATGCCACTGGCATCAATAGGAGCAGCACTGGTATGAAAGAGTTCAAATGTCAAGTGTGTATTTGCAGAAACTGATTCTGCTGAAGACCATGCAGATATTATTATGCTGCTCTTTTCCCCATTGCTCTCCTTTTATATTATCTAAGGCGGAGTGCCCACAGAGGACACAGATGCACTCTATCAGATGTATTGTTAAAAATATCCTCTTTAATACCAGCTACATATTTACTTCTTTGTAACCTCATCAACTGTGACACTATGTAATTACAGATTGTTCAAGAGTCTTGTCTGCCCACTCAGTGCCAGAATGAAAAACAACTAAAGAAAACATAAAAAGCAAAACATACAACCGAGCATGAGCCCTCCACCATGTTCCCAAGAGGCTCAGTAACTGAATAGACACTCCACATCTCAGGGGAGATAATGCCTATCTACAGCATTCTCCTCCTCAACAAGATGCTTTTACTACACTGAAGTTGCTATCAGAAGAAAACATCAACACATGGGAAAGTAAAGGTTAGACAGAATCAACATAGATGAGTCACTTTTAATTTCTTATTTCCATTGCACAAGCTTTCAAAAAAAGCCTATGTTTTTTTCAGGGTAACGATCTCCCCTCTCATGTTGGTGCACCCAGAGCTATGCCAGGACTCCGCCTAAACACCCTGAGAAGGGCTGTCCCTGTTGCACAAACCTCAGTCCTTGTCCTGTAATCAGCCCCACACGGGCAGAACATCAGTACATGCAGAGTTCTGCTGAGTTTTGGGAGCTCTGCATGGATGAGACAATCTTCCCACGCAGATCAAGGATCGAGAGTGGAGCTTAAGAGAGAAAATAATAAACAAAAGGATAAAACCCACTGTGAAATACTAGGTAATTTTTAAAAATGTAATTTAGCAGGTGTTCAGTTATTACCCTGAAAATAAGGCACGAACATTTCCATGACTCATATTTGTGCTTTAGTTAAATTCTCGCTTCTATGCTATAGCTGCAATTTAAAACATTTGCTTTATACTGAGAGAAAAAAAAAAGAAAAAAAAAGAAAAAAAAAAAAAGATGTTTGAAATAAATCACTGCTGCAGAACTTACCCCTGTAGAGTACAAACAGAAACTACACCTCCAGCAAAAGTTGAATTCTGATCATCATTCCTCCTTGGGGAAGAGCTCTACTCACCTTCTTATTTTGGATCCCTCGTTCCTTCTACATTAAATGGTTTAATCTAGTCAGCTATAAATAGCTTATGTTACAGTCCCACAAGCTTAGTGGGACAAGGACTGCACTACATTTTTGTCCTAATCTAGTGATATCCTAGACTGGCAAGTCTTATCTTGATGTTTTCATGCTGTAAAAGTGAAGTGCTAATTAAATATGTGAATAACTGGATGGGCAGGGTGAGAAGCTAGACTTCTCAACAGAAAATTGGTAATGAAATTTTTGCTGTTCCTTTATGTTTAATATTGACTTGCTAAGTTAAGTGTTTGGGGTTTTCTGTGATTTCAGTGACTCCGCTCCCTACCCATGGTTTGGAGGGCCCTATATTTTTACTAAAGGTAGGAGAATTAAGGACACAAAGCACCATACAGGATGCTACAGGTTCTTACTGCTTTAGCTAATGTTCTTTAACATCCACGTCCCTCTTTGTAAAGCACTTTGTGCATCCTCAAACAATACAAAAGCATGATAGCTTCACTGGCAGGAACTGACCTCACTGGAGGTTGGTTGATTTATGTCAGGTGTGGTCCAGGACAGGGCATTGCTTTGCAAATACTTAATATCAGTATTGTAGAAATGATCTAACAGTGTGTTCGAGGGTAGGTTGGGAATGTTTAGCAGAGATTTGCTTTTCAAGAGAAAATGCCTCTTCCAAATACACAGTGATCAATCATCAAGCAATTCCCTTTGAACCTCTCCTCTTTCTTTCTTAGATAATTTATTCTTCTTTCCTCATCATTTGCTAGAAGACAGTGTTGCTTTCCTACCATGTAGTATATAAAAGAAAGTAAGCTCTATCAGGGACATGCAGGGAGAGCAAGAGGTGGGAAATGCTTTTTAGAGGCAGAACTTCAGGTAAGTTATAGAATCGCTCTATCAGTTTATACAGGTATTTACTGGTGGAAAAGATACCTAATAAAGGGCTTTCAATCTTGTTGACAAAAGCTTGAACAAGATTGAATGGCTGAAAGTTGAAGTTAGACAAATTCAGCCTTGAAACAAGATGCAATTTTCTTGCAGACAGGGTAATTAAACACTAAAAGATTATCAGTGGTGGTGGGGGTCTCACTGTTGGCTGGAGGTTTCAAGGCTATACCAGATACCTTCCTAAAAGACAGGTTTAATACAACTTCAGAGCAAGACAGGGTAGGAAGGATTACCTTTCCCTCTCATGCATAACTGGCCAGGTGGAGATGAGAGTTTGGAGATTGGCATTTTCTGTTTATTTGCCTGTTTGAGAGGTATCTTTCCAAAATTACAGGCGTGCCATAACTGACAAGAAGACACCAAAAAACCTAGATCTGTGTTCTGAACAGGTAGAGGCAAATGTTCGTAGATATTACGTTTGTATTTCTGGTTTATGTGCATAGAATCACATTGATTGGCAGATTTAAGATTGGAAAGAATTTCTCAGGTCAAATTGGAAAGAAATTAGTTAAAAGATGGGATAAGGTAACACTGTCACTAATTGCGATCAGCTAGGCATGTCTCATTTAAATTCTCCATCATCGCAGGGGCCTCACACATACTTGGTGGTATAGCTTGTTCTTTCTGTTCGATGCCTATAGCATGCAACTGTTACCATTGAAGACATAAATGCTTTCATCTAACTAAAATCATCCTTCTGGAAACACACGTGAATTGTATGAAACTGAATAGACCTGTGTTATACAGGAAATCAAACTAGATGACCTTATAGTGCTTTCTTACCTTAGAGGAAGTTACTCTTAAGAAACAAAGGCTCAGCGTTGTTTCCATTGATCACAATACCAGTTTTGATACCATTACCAATAAAATCCCCGTCAATTCCTATGATTCAAACATGCCAACTTTGCTAACAGCTGTGAGTTCAAAACCTTCTTGAAAAGCTCCAACAATACATAACACAGCAGCCCACTGCGCTACACAGGGTTTGCTGAAGGGGAATTGTAGCTTTTGCTTGCAAATAAGCTGAGTAACGTTAACTATTACACACTAATTACCTATGCTACTTTTATTCACACAAGCAGCTACCATATCGATGTTTCTGCAACATGGGCACTTGCTCCTTATGAAACATCCATAATTCTGGCATCATGGTCCTTTCTCCAGAAAGATCCTATCCATTATAGTTCCTTTTCTTCCCAGGACATAGATAACAGAAGCTACTTGTAATCCAGCAGAATTATGGCACATGGAATCCACATTCAAAGTCCCTTTATTCCTCTCATGTCATTGTTTTATCTCAGTTTTGGATAAATGGCTACATTTTGACTTATTCTATTTGACCACAGAACATGGACAAAAGAGTGTGCTGAGTCACTATGGTAATCACTGCAACACACAGTGGTTTCTGGAGATGTATTAGACATCTTGCTGTTGGCTGGTTTCAGCTTCCCAAGTCAGCTGCCACCTGACTTGGAAAGCTGAAGTAGCTACCAAGCTGCTTTTAAAGCAATTTCTGTGGCAACACTTGTAGTGATCCTACCAAAAGCTGCTGCATGAGGAGTGGGAAGGGAAGGCCAGTAAACAGTTGCTTTGGAGTAACTGTTCTTGGCTCATTCAGAAAAAGGCTCTTTCCAGGCTCAGAAACAAGTTGTGTGTGGAAGAGGATTGTGCGGCAGACAACAAAGACCAAAAGGCTGAGACATATCAAAATGATACAGAGCTCTTTTGCAGGACACATAAAAGTGAGTTTCCTGAAGAGCCTGGATCACCACAACCCACCATGACAGCATATTGTTTTGGCCCTTGTGATCCCAGCACACATACTTCCAGGACATGGGCTTGTCTCAACCTAAGGAAGACAGAATTAAATAGCTCAAATTAATTGCAGGCAAAAAGGGCTTGTTTATCTCCAATGCCTGGGCTCACTAGATCTGCTGTAGATGTCTCTTCTGCTTCTTTCACAGCATTAAAGGACTAGATATGCATTTAGAGGATTCCTGAAAATAGACAGAGATGGCAAAAACACCAGTAAGGACAGAGACAAATGATGCTGTTAATATGCAAAATTCTAAACAATCATTACAGAATTCTTTGTCTTTCACAGCAGACTTGGTGTACATCTATGAGACATCTACAGGAAATCCAGGTACAGAAAGTGCCTGTTATGGCTGCAAAGTTACAGGGCTAAGCTGCCTTGTTGTTCCTTTCAGAGTGGATGTCAACACTCTTCTGGTTTTGCAATACCTTACTGGGGACATTTTGTCAAGCAGCACCAGCGCACATCATGTTAGTTCTCCCAAATCAGATCCTCTGCTTCCCAGTCACATGAAATAGTGCCCCATCCTCCATGAAAGAGCCACCTATAGAAAGGTTCATCAAGCTATTAACCTGTCCACACTCTGGTCCTATTTCTTCAGAAGTTCCGCCTGCCAATTCAGTGTTGTGGCAAGAGGTATGACTCCCTTAAGTGGCAATAAGCAAAGGTATACTCAGAACCTACCATCCAAACGCTCCAGAATAGCACACCAAAGTGCTCGAAGGCAAAGGTGTGCAAGATGGAAATGAGCCTGACAAAGGTACTATTACACACTGTGACAGAAAAACAAGGGGTGAAGAAAGATCCTTGCTGTCATGGAAAATTTAAAAAAAGAGCAGATGCCCACTGTTTTCTGCACCTTCAAGGCCTGGCACTGAGCCCACATCTCCCAGGAGCAGGATTTTCTCTGAAATCCTGGCCTTTAGCAAATCTGATGGGGAAAATTAGAAAGACCAAAGCAGGTATGTTTTTAAAAACTCCCAGCAATCTCACAGAGGTGAACCCAAATGGGATGGATTTGTGTTTGGGAAGCTAGGAGGAGGCCTAGGGATAGATTAAAAAGGACTCACCATATCCTTGTTCATACTAATAACAAGAGCTGCCTGTCTCAGGGTTTGCTAACAGAGTGTTCCCAGCGCCCTTGACCTGAAACTCACTTTACTTTTGACATTTCCTGAGTAGCTGGCATTAAACAGTGGGTTTCTTTAGCTGGGCTGCGATGCTCTACTTTATCCTTTGTTGATTCTCATCAGCTTCATCACACTATACAATGTGTGTGGATTAATGTAAACTCTGTGAAGATTGCTGATAGCCTAAACCAGTTTAAATTACTTCAGCAGAAAATGTTTTAAATTAGAGAAGGATCTTTGTGAATAATATGTTTGTGCTAAACCACCATTTAAAAAGTATTATTGTTAAAAATGCAAAGCTTTTTTGTTTATAGAGTCCTTAATAGAAAAGGAGCCTTGGAAAGTTTTCATTCTTTTTAAATAAATTGAAAGAAGCCCTTTGTTTCTAAAAGAAAGTAACTTCTACTGAAACAGTAACAATGAAAATTTGGGAAAAGAAAAATATTACTTTGACATTTTCTGTGGAAATAGACTTTTCTTTTTTCAATAAGATGTTACAGATACAAAGGAAAAAGAAATACAATTTACTTCCTCTCCTTGCTTTTCCGTAAGCACTCTTGCTTTCTGAAGATTGCCTCCCGCTCCACCCTTGCCACACACCAGCCTCCCACTCATCACGCACCAAAAAGTTCACCTTCCTCATTCAGCTCTTTCCTTAAGAGCGGCTTCTTTTGTGAAAGCTTCCTGCATAATTTTTTCCTCCTTGTTGATGGTTCTGGACCTTCTTGCACTTGACCTATTGTCCACTATATATTGTATCCATTTGAGTTAGGTTGTTAGGTCCACACCAGAAAGGCCTCCAGCCCCTCCTTCACCCTTCAGCACACAAACATAGCAAAGGTAATTATAAAATCTTAATCAGGAAACCTCAGCAAGGCTCCTCCTAAGAAGCTGCCTACAAATTGTCCTGGAGGGGTCACAGGGCTTGCTGGAGTTGAGGTCCCTCTGCCCTGCAGGTTCAAGCACTCTTTTAGTGAAGTTAGGACCAATGTGTGAAGGCAAAAGCTATGCTGCAGAACTGGTTACGATGCCCAGCTCTCCTAGGACTTTTCCACAATCTGACAGCATAGCTACAGAAAGAGCTTGGCCGCTGCTGGTTCAATTTCTTGTGCTTCCGCAACAGAAAGCGTGGAGAGACACTAAGGCCATTTATAGCACCAGAAATATATATTTGTTTAAATTGCATATGTGCTTGAGAAGTCATTTGTTGCCTCTTTGCTGACTATTTAAGCTATTCCAAATCTCATGGCACACGCTATATTTATATAGATGTGGGAATAATAATCTTCCAATGAGTTTGGCATAGAGTATTATATACAAAAATAAAGATCAATGCATTAAAAGTTTAAAACACAATTAATTAGTTCACAAAAACATGACCTACATTTCCCACAAGTACAAACTGTTAACATATTTTTCATTTTAATGTATGTTGCACAGAACTACTGTCACAAAAAAAAAAAAAAACAACCCCAAATTTAATACATCTATATACACAAATGTTAATATTGTGTTTTCAGCATACTGCATCAGACATTTCTGGGCTTTAAGCATCATTGGGTCTCTAATGACACATCTATAGCCAGTATTTTTTTTTTTAATGGCTTTTGATGAATGCTCTGTCAGAAATGAGTGGGATAGGCAATACAGTTTCGCCTTAACCATTTTCTTCAATAGAAAACATTTTAATAATAGAAAATAATAAAACACAAGGGTCATTGCAGCTGAAGCGATTAGAGACTGCTTGATGGCCAGAGTAGAGTGTAAGTGGTTTTTACTCCTGTATGCAGTTTCAAAGACTTTTTTCTTTTTTTCCAGTGCTCATTGGTTTTTACACAACAGAACATTTAATAATCCTAGAAATGAGGTATCATTCTACTCTGAATCACTGGAAGGTCAGATATATTTCCTCTTCATCTCAGAGCTCTTGCTTATGTCATTTACTTCTCCTTGAGGAAGAGCCATGAACCAGTCAGGATTTGAGGCATAAAAAACATAAATTCCACCATACAAAATCTGTAGAAATTCATCTCATTACTCGGTCACTTCCTTGCTGAGTAAATTGTTTAGTGTGCAGTTGCCTTAAAAACAGGGCTTTGAGGTGGAGCGGAGCTGCCTTGTCCCTCACATTGGTCATGAACCTTCAAGGTACCAAGAGACCTTCGCTGTGGTCAATATTTGGACAGCTGAGGATGCTCACACTTGGCTGAGTCTGGTCGAAACTGCACAAGCTTAAATCTGACTCAAAATAAGGATCAGGCTCATTATTTCTCTATAATTAATAATTTTTTGGTTCACATTTGTCCACAGAGGCTTGACACAGAAAGGATTGAAATAATTGTCACCAGTGTTAAAAGTAAAAAAAAACAAAACTAAACTGTGCATGAGCACAGGTGTTTCTTCCTACATCAGTGCTCATTAGGTATTGGAAAATATTATCATTTCTGTAGCATAACGTCCACCGTATTTCTTAAAAGGTGAAGATCAGGGAAATTAAATGAATTGTAGCAATCTGATTACTGAGGTATGAAGCATGAAAGGCTTTGTTCATGTGGGGGGCTCCAGCTGGGGAGTTCTCTGTGGGTAACAACACCCAGTTTTGCACTTGTGTGAAGTGGGCATGTTATAGATGTGGCTGTCAGAGGGAAGCTCTCTTCAGCCAAAGGCTATTGAAACCATTAATGAAGACCTGAGCTGCACAAACTACGCCGACAGAAGGTCTTAGGTCATATTTGGGCAAAGATACCTTTTATGAGGCGAGAAAAGCCAGCACGCTGGCCGGCATGGCTGCTGGATTCCTCCAGCTCCATCGTGCTCCAAGGGGACAATTTCCTCTCCAACTGTTAGAAAATACCACTTCTGGTGTTTGCATCCTATTTTGTCTCTGAACCAAAGAGAGGGGAAAAAATAATACCCCAAAGGGTCACAGAGTTCAGTGAAAATCCTACAAGCTTTTCCTGAACAAATAACAGATAGTGACCTCTGGCCCTGTCTTTGCATAAGAATTAACATCAGTATTCAGGAGTCACTGCTGTGACTGGGGACAACGCAAATGCCAGATTCTGATTTAAAACTCGAGATTATTTTTTTTTTCTGATTTTTTTTTAATTTTTTTTTTTTAAGAGAACATTCAAGTGCCTTGACGACTGCTTTGCATTACGTATCAGTCCTCGGGGAGAAAATCAACCATCCATAATTCATTACATGTTTCCTGCGGGGCCTGGAAACGGCCCAGGCCCTAGCAACAGAGTCATAGCAACGGCAGTCGGCCACAGCCAATTGGTGACCACCTTTCTAACGCCGTTTAGCCAATCCGGAGAGGCGGTAGAGACGGAGGTGCCGTCGCCCAACGGGCAGTGTTGTCCGTCGCGGCGCCGGGCGCGAGC
>NW_010340458.1:0-18186 GCF_000700745.2 Antrostomus carolinensis
CCCCTTTTAAATGAGACCTTTATTTCCTCAGGTAAAAAGGGATAAAACATCACAATCAAGAAAAGGCAAAAAGTTCATTTGGTGCCTTGGTGAATAAAATCTGGTTAATTGATGACCTTACAGAAAAAAAGAAAAAAAATTACATTTGATGTGTATTTTCACTCTCTGTGCAAGTTACAATAAGAATTCATGCAATATCTATATAACACTCAAAGAAATACTATATAGATTTTGGAAGAAAACAGCTGCAAATTGAAAGAAAGGCAAAAATAAAGTTCCAATGTAAACTATATTTTGATTCATACAGAACAACTACAGAGAAAAGGACAAGGTACAGCAGAACAGAAGGAAAGAAGGAGTCATTATGTAGAGCCATAGAAAC
This sequence comes from Antrostomus carolinensis, assembly GCF_000700745.2. Taxonomy (NCBI): domain Eukaryota; kingdom Metazoa; phylum Chordata; class Aves; order Caprimulgiformes; family Caprimulgidae; genus Antrostomus; species Antrostomus carolinensis. The sequence goes on from NW_010340458.1 coordinate 383, forward strand.
CCTCATGTTAGTAAGAACTTTATTGTACAGAAAATTCTGTTCACAATAAGTTTTACCTGCGTGAATAAAATTAAGCACACACACAAATGCTAACACAACAAGGAATGCATTCCACGATTTCTCTTAAAACACGTGTTTCCCTTGCCCAGATTCACACCAATGTAAAAGTAAAACAAGAAGCAATTATGAAGTGCCAGGAGAAATAGTTAAGGCTTCTGTTATAACATGCAGCATATTTCTACTGCAAAGGTTTGTAGGATCAAGAGAGCAAAACAAAAAAAACCTGCTGATCTCCATCTCTCCTGCAAATACTCTACTGCCTCTTCACCCAAATCAGTTTTTTCTTTTCTTGCAGAAAATAAAAATACACGGAAATGTAGTTCTGTGAAGAGCAGAACACACACAGACAAAAAAAGCAGCCAATTCCAGTGTCTCTCCCTGCTCTCCCCTTCCTGTGGCTGCTTTTATGACAGAAAAGACAGATAGCGAGACAAGCTCTGTAGGCAAAAAACTTACGTACCCTGAAGTGTCTCTGCTCTAATTGATCTAATAAGAGATTCTACCTCTAACCACAAGCTTTCAACTTGCCAGTTGCCTTAGACCATCAAAACTGTAGTGAAGATATTAAATAAAAGACAAACCTTGTGGCCATGCTCTCAACTGGGAAGGCAGCAAGGATGTCTCTCCAACTTGTTGAAAAGTAACATCTTTGAGACATCTACTCTTCAGTCATACTTCACTGTAACTGGCTTACAGGCTTAGAAAGTATTAAAGAGTTGAAGAAAGTATAGATGCACACAGGAAAATGAACAGACAACATTTGCCTATACAAGCTTAGGCTCTTCAAGAAACAAGATTAAAAGAGAGGAGACTAACATGGTATAAAAAAGGGAATTTTTTCCCCCCCTCAAAAATCAAATATTAGATTATGTTTTCTAAAAGTTTCATAATTTTTGTTGCAAAAATCTCCCTTTGTCCAATTTCAAATAAATATCTGCAGTGTGGATTTCATCAAATACATTTTATTGAAGTGAAAATGGCAGCATGTTGCTAAGACCATACATACACTGATTTTCATTAATTTTAGGAAACAGACATCACAACAGCCAAAGGTGAATGGCAATATTACAACTATGTTTTGTTTGGGTGAGATTAGGGCTTGTTTGTTTCTTTTCTTTAAGAAGTTGACATAATACAAGCTCTATTTTTAACTACTCTTGTTCACATGAAAGTCTAATCTTGAGCAACTGTTAAATCTATGGTATATTTCTGTTACATTGAGCAGGAGCAAAATTTGCACAACTTGCCATGACAACATTAATTTTCAAATCTTGCAAGATAACCTGCTTTCACTAGAGTTGCAAAACTAAGATTAAAAGAGAAATTTTACTTTAAAAAGAAAAAATAAAGTGATAGAACCTGATCAAACTCTCATTCATCCCAGATGAAATTAATCTAACAGCCTGTTGCAGTGAAAGATATGCTTTCCATTCACTGGAAAATACAATTTCATAAGTGGCAAAATGGTATTTCAATGAAGGTGGAAGAACTATCTCTACTGTTACACTGGAATAAAACCCACTTATCAAAGCATGTGCATGTTCAGTTTCAAGGCAAGTATTATATCAAAACAATAACTGAGCAAGCACAGAGCCCTCTCAACACTTAAATCCTCAGGATTATGCTCTCTGAAGACCAGGGACTGACAAGTCACTGCAAATGCTCTTGCACATCTTCTATGTTGCAGTGCAGAAAGTTTGTTCAGGCTGCAGCAGACACATGAGCAGGGTGGGTGTGGAACCACACTGTGCAAAACAGGAGCAAGACACAAGGAACTGGAATAACTGCAACTCTTGCAACCTCACAGGTTCTGGGAAAGAATACATTTTATCGCTTACTTTGGTTTTAGGCATAAAATTAAATTTCACTTTTTCTACTTGATGAAAGTGGACCTGGTTACAGATCACTGATCCTATTTGAAGAAAACGGGGATAGTATGGTCTTTGCCTTTGCTAGTCATCTTTGACATTACAGCTAAAAAGTCCTAGAATAAATCTTACAGTAAATTATTGTGTCTTGCTAGTTTACAAACAATTGAGTCAGCCTAGCCAAAACTGCCTTCCCATCTCCTTAAACAACTGGCATGCCTACACAGATGTGACTGAAGCGTTGAGACTAGAGCTGAGCTCTGGACTAGGTAGCAGAAGCAGTGTGAATGCAGCAGCAGGCAGTTCAGTAAGCTCTTGGTGTCCATTTCTCAGACCACTCCAGGCTCTGCATGCCTGCAGACAGCAACCAAGTCACGTGTAACAAAGCTGCCTACCTACAGGTTAGCTTGGATAACCACACACTGAGCTGCAGACAAAGCAACAACCACTGAGCAGTCACAGCCTATGTTATTAGGCCAACTAACACCTATACCAACAACAGCTCCAAACACACCACCAACACATTCAAGAGAACAAAATACCACTACACTGGGAATCGGCTTCTTATTACCCTGGGACACAACAGGTTCGTATGATTGAGTTAGAGGCAGTCTACTTGACCCTTCTTGGCTGAGAAGCAGTGGAAAAGGACACATCTCTGTGAAGCCTGGCACATATTACAACTGTGTTACCAACAATTCTTATCTTCAGTGTAAATCCACTTAGGTCTTTTTAAGCAATCTTTGCAGAGACTGAGAACTTCACATATAAAGTCTCTACTGGTTAGCCTTTCTTAAGAAAAGGTAAAACCCTAAGATAATACATGATAACGTGGTCAAGAAGGGTAAGTGTCCGTTAGTGGATAAAAAGCCCTTTGCTCTTGGCTATTACCCATGCCTTTAGTCACCAAGAAAGTGATAAATGAAATGCAGTGGTCAAAGTTCATCTCCTACTCCTTGTTTAAAATATAACAGGGCAAAGAAGAATGTTTAAACAAACGCTCTGAGATATCACACATGTACACCCTACTTTTTGATACCAACTACTTACTACAGTGCTGCCAGGAAAAATAATGAGTACAAACAGAGCAGGTATAAAACTAATTGATGTTTATGTTTCCTATTAACACCAATTAATCAGAAGATAAAACACATGGCCACTGCCTTACATTCATTGTCCCAAAATTAATCAGGGGAAAAGGAAAGCTGATAATGGCAACTTCTGAGACAGACTGATATTTAAGGTTCTTTTCCACTTGGGGGGTTAAAAGACACAGTAAGATACTCTTCTGACAGATATAGGAAGAAAAGGGCTTGCGACAAAGTTAATTTCAGTGCAAGCCTGAACACTAAGTGTTTTTCATACTGCAGTCAGCAGCTCTCCATTCAGCATTATAACAATGGTTTCGACAAGCCATGATGACATTTACTATTGGGTAAGCTTTCAGAAATGAGCAAACAACATCCTTATCTGCTTCAACTTCTTCATGGTGCTCTACGCTTGGCACGGATATCTTCCTCTTTACCCAGAGGCTGCCTGCTTGAGGTAGGAAACCTGCTTTGGAAACGCCAGCACCACGTCAGTACAGCTTGGTATTTCTGGTTCAGCTGTGCAAACCACAGTGTCACTGCCTTGTCAGCACCACTGGAATCAGACATTTCCTGTTAAGAGCATCTCACGCATCTCCAAGACCAAAAACAATTGATGGGAGCCACTGGGGTGAGAACACCTAAGCACAGGGGAATGGCTGACCATCCAGGAAACCCAGCCAGCTGAGCTAGTCTGTTGGGAGAGGCTAGCCTCAAAAATAACTTTATAAAGGTGCCTGAAGCTTCGATATGGGGAAGGAAAAGCAGGTAATGACTGGACAGGTGAGTTAAATATGTCAATATGTCATATGTTACAGGAAAAGCATGGCATTTGTAGAAGCTCCAGCTGATGTGCAAAGTATGCACAAGGGCAGTAAGACAGACATGTGAAGGGTGTACTAGTTCTCATCTAGCACAAAGCATTATGGTTCAGGATCCTTGCAGTGGTCCTGGCTCAAGCAGTGTCATTTTTATGAAACTAAAGCAGAGACCCTGCATCATTCAAGTACAAACTAGAGCCAGCCCTGCAGCCTACTCACAGGGGAATTTCTGAGCACACATTCCCAGCAGATCCAACACTAGCCCAGGAGGCTGGTGGGTGTTCCTTTCTGGATACTGTGTAGCACAAAGTACAGATAGAAATCACTAGGGCACCTAATACTTACCCAAATAATAAGTTACCTTCAAATACAACAGTACTATGTTGCCCTCAGACTGGTCTTAAGGCAGCTGCTCCCTGAATAGTTAAACCGAGTTGAACTTCTCTGGAATTTGAAAGTGAACTTCTACACCTACACTCACAAGCAAAAGGTATGATTTCATTTCAGATAAACTCTTCTAACAGCTAGCTGTTACTGTGTGGGGTGGTCCTGGCCCTCCCCCACATGGATGTATCAGATATAGAGCAGTTAATACTCAATAAGCCAAACGAGTAAGTCTATCTGTTGGCTTGGAGGGGTGGGGTGAGTCTGCAGGATCAGTTGCGTCCCAGAACAGTTTGATGATCTCGCTTTCCATCTACATAATCTCTAGGTCCTATACAAAGAAGGCACCAGAAACCACAATATCTGCATGGATGCAACACACCTCCCTACTTCTGCTTAAGATGGAGAGTCACTTATTGTTCCAGTGGGTGAGGAAAATTCATCCTCCACAAAGACACGGATGCAACATCCACTTATTCAGGAACCCTAGACACAACATTATCACAGGAGGAAGCATTCCTTGAGGGACAATATAGAAAACAAGTAAACACACACACCCCTCCTCAATCCACCCCATTGTAGATACAAATTAAGCATCTGTACTGATACTGACAGACTCTGTATGTGACTCAATTTAGATCTCTGGGAGTCTGCTCAATAACAAAAATAAATTAGCTAATCACTTAAAAAGCAACTTTTCCTTTTGAAAACATTGATAGTTGCAGATTTCTCAATAGATAAGGTAAGAAAGAAGAATTACTTAAGCCAAATGATAACAGTATGGCACAAGAGCAAATGTAAGCTGCCCCTGTAAAAACTTAAACCAGAAATCACAGGAAAGTTCATAACCCACAAATCACGATATCCTGGAGCACCTCCCCAAACGTTTAACTGCTCTGTGGTGTTTGCTGTCACATAGAAGCATTGCAAAACTTGCACCCTCTCTCACAATGCATCAAGGTGCTCCTTGAAAAACCCGTGTGAATCAATTCCTGCCAACCTTTGCAGCTAATGGGCTCAGATCATTCTCATAGAAGCAAGTGCAAGACTTCACCAAGCAGAACCATCCAGACAAGGAGGAGGAAAAAAACAAATGATCCCACAGTATTCTACACTGAGAGCCTCCAAGTAAAAGCCTGGCCTTACTGACTGCACTACACTTCAAAGATGTTAAGGGAAAAGAACCTCTTGCTTATGTAATCCAAGGCTGATGGAAGCAAAGCAGAGGCTACTTACCAAAATAAAACAGCAGAAGCTGGCAAGTACCTGGTAACACCAAGAAAGTTCATGCAGATATTAGGAAGTGAATGGGGGCGGGGAGGGGAACATAAATTAAACATAAAAGTGGAGCATATAGCACAGCAAACTACATGGCAAAATCTAAATGACTGGATCAGTGATCTGAAGACAACTGGAACAATACAGAAAGGCTTTCTGCTGAAGAAAAAAAAGAAGAAAGCTTGAGATTCAAAAAATCCACTCTCTGGGCCCAAGACAAAGGACTGATGTTATCACATGATTCCAACCCCCAACAATTGAAAAAAAAAACCCACTCTCAGCTTGATGCATGTGGGAGGAACTCAGGACTAGGCAAGAATAAAAGATGACAAGCAAACAAAGAGCCATTTATTTAAAAATAATCTCAATACGTTCAGGCTCACTGCATCTGTATCAATCCCAGAGAAACAAGCTCCCTAGTGCCAAGAACACCAAATGCTAAGTATTATCTCAACTCCAAACTTTGCATCAGAAAAAATGTTCAGTGCTCAGAGAGACAGCTAATGAGGCTCAGCTGAAGGCTTGAGCACATTGCAGGGCTAGTAAGTATCAGGGCCTGTACCAAACTTTAATGTATTTTTAAACAATCTAAAAAACACAACAGCAGAAAAAGTCAAGGAAAACAAGGCAAGCTGTAGCAACTCAGTACTTCCATGTTTAGAATTTTTGAATTTTTGTCCAGGGGATCTATATCACTGCAATTTTTTTTTATTTTTTTTTTTTTTTCTTCAGTGAAGACCAAGCACTCCTTTGGCCTGGACAGGATCTTAAGCAGACAAAAAAAGCCCAAACAAACGAATAAATAAGATATGATGGTATCTGTATGATTATTTTGGTTTACATTTTCAAGTTATGTGCCTTTAAGACATGAGATGAAGGAGTCACTTCATTCTCTTAAGAAGTGACTGAGACTACCCAAGATGAAAGTACTTGTGGCACCACAGGTATGCCAACAGAAGAGCTCAGAGAAAACAGAAGAGTCCTACAAGAAGCAAACAGCCAGGACTCAGGGGTGATGGAAAGATTTCCTAAAGTCTAAAGGAACTGTAGAGAGTTTGCTACAGCTCCAAAGGTGCAGAGTTCATTAAAATCAAGGCAGCAAACAACAATCCACATCAAGGACAGGATGAGCAGGAAGAAAGTTGATCAAGTGTTCTTTTTATTTCTGTATATTCTGTTCTGCTTATTTCTGCCTTAGTGACCTGAAGTTTTCTCCACCTAAGAAGAGAAGTATTCTAATATTTATTCTAATAAAATCTGACTTTTAATTTATAACATGGTCATATATTCGGTTTCTTTGAGCAGCTGTGACAGGAATGTCTCGGCGGATCCACCTGCAAGCTTCAAAACTCAACTCTGGGTTTCACTGCAGCAGCTAGAAGGATTTGATCAAAGCTCTGTTTAGTTCAATATCTCCTCTCTACCAGAAGCAAGCAGTCAACACTGCAGAGATTGCAAGAACAGGGCAAATAAAGACTGACCTTTCTCAGTCAGCAATCCAGAGACACTTTCAGAAAACTCTTGAGCTAACTAGAAAGCTGAATAGCAACAACTAATTTAGCACTTAATATTGTATGAATAATTAAAGCTTCCCTACCACCAGATTTTATCCATGTGCTTTTCAATATATTCTTTATTTATGTTTTCAGCCCATTTGTCATACTGGTATTACATTATCATCTCCCTTTCCTATGCTGCCAACACCAACTAAAGTCGGAAGTCACACACCATAATTAACAGCTCAGCTCATTCTCCTTGAGAACTTTTGAGTCATCAGCACATAGTCCCACTGAGTTGTTACTGTTCATTTTATCAGCTTATTTTAAAGCCTCTTCTCCTGGCAATTTAAGTCTGAGGCAGGTTCTCAGCCTTATCCCTTTAAAGAAAGTCTTTCTTAAGATCACAGCAAGAAAGCTGCATCTTTCTCAAATCTTCCTTTTCCATGGTGACTGCACAGGATCCCTACCTTGCTCTCTGTTGGTGAAGCATTCAAGAATGCTTTTTTTTGTAGTCTGTCTATAGCAAGTATTGCTCAAACTCTTTTGGAAACTGTCTTACCAAGGCTTACATTTATTTTGCCATAGTTCATGGGTTTTTTTAACTTGTTTTCTTATCTGGACAAAAGTTCTCTTTTCAAACAGGATTATTCCATTCCTTTATCCTCTTGGCAATGCCACCTTCTGTGGGTTAATTTAAATTTATTTTAACAGGTAGTGTGCATTTTCTGGAAGTAATTTTCTTTAAGATGTCTTCATGCTATCTGAAAACTTTTCTTTTTAGTTACTCCTTTCAATTTCTTGTTAAGAAGCTTGCTCATTTTTTTACACAGATTCTAGTAGAAATGTTACTTGCACTAAGACAAACTAAAAGGCTAAGACAGACTGAGGCAGAGCACAGAGACCCTTCTGAAGAAGGCCAGAGCCATGCCCACTAAGCTGCTGAAAAAAAAAACAAAAAAATATCCAGAAATGTTTCTAATCCGAAGATGTCAAAGTATTTCTTACATTATTTTCAAGTCATGGGAGTTAACATTTCCCAATCCAGTGATACCAAAAATGGTTTAAACATAGAAGATTCATGAGCAGTGAGCACAGATTGAAAAATAAATCCATAGTATTTCAAGAGTATGACGAACAGCAGCTGGAATGCCTGTACAAAAATGGGGATCTTCCCAGGCTTCTGAAAATTTCAAAGCATTAGTATTCTAAGAGATGTAAACAAACACATTTGTTAAGTATCTTCACTTAGTCAAGAAAATATTTCTACCCTAAGAAGAAAGTATCTCTCACAAATAATACAGTATTTTAGAATTTTAGGTCACAAGTCTCATCATAACCAAAAGGTACAAAATACATCTACCATCCCCGTTCTCATCACCCTCTCCACAAAAATCTCTACATTGTAGCATTTTCACTGTTGTGTCCAATGTTTTCCCAGGAACAGAAAGACATTGAGAAAACTAAATGCCCACAGGCTTAGGAGTCCCATGTGCCATGTTTTCTGAGAGAAAACACCATCATCTCTTAAAAAGCACACAAATCTCTGCTCATTGGGGTTGATCCAGAAAGTACATTCTTAGTAGCTCTGCTACTTTTACAGAACTCCAAGTTCTGTAAGAAGTACACAATCTTTCCATGAAGGATGAGAGTATTTACCTATGATTCATCATCAAACTGCAGCACAGCATCACAAGGAACTGCGCAAAGTCATACTTGCATTCCTGACTTGTAAGTCAATATGGCTAGAATTTGTCTATGGTACCCATTTGGGAAGCACCTGAAGGACGGGAGGGGAACTTGTTCTGAAGCGAGACTGACAACATTCAGTAAACATGAGTATTTATTACCCCCTATGCTTATGTGTGCTGAAATAAAACATAAAACTGTCTAGACAGCATATAGGAAAAATATATATATATATTTTGCATGTACTAGCAGTCACAGAACAAATGAGCCAGCACTGTAGGCTGCCACAAAAACAAAACAAAAACCCCCACATTCTATGCACTATGTGAAGGAGAGTTTCATATGAAAAATGCAAGACATCATCATCCTCCTCTACCTGGCTACTCACAAGGCATCAGATGAAACACTGTGCATAATCTAGGGCATAACTGAAGGAATAAAGTCAAACTGGTAAAGTACCCAGAGGAAAGGAACAAAACACAAGAGTGAGAAGAGATTTAAAGATGCATGATTAAGGAGGGCTGACTGAACACGCTACAGTTGTTTCATCTATGAAAAAAAAAAAAAAATTATTGCTGGACATGTCATATGACAACTCCTCACCGCATAAAAAGTTGCTGCCAAGCAGGAGAGTAATTAAATTTCCCTGTGTTCGTGAACAGTAAAAGAACAATAGGACTAACAATTTACTTTAATTAAAACACTGAATAACACTGTAGCGTTTTTTTTGTTTTTTTTTTTAAACATCTCTTAGAATACATTTGCTTTCAAAGTAAAGGAGGTTTAGAACAGATGTTGGGGTAAAACAGTCTATCTTTAAAAGCAACCCTGTCCACACAGGGTTTAGGGGAGGCTGAAGATTCCCTGCTACTGGAAATTTCCAATAACAGATTGGATTCCTCATGGTGGGGTGGAGGGATCAAAACCTGATCCATCCCTGGAGTTCGAGGTAGATTAGTAACTCCATGGACTCCTTGCCAACCCTACATTCTTCTATGAATTGCATTGCCCTTTTTGTATTTGCAAGCCACAGTATTCTTTAAGAATCATGGAATCATGGAATCATAGAATCATAGAATCATAGAATCATAGAATCATAGAATCATAGAATCATAGAATCATAGAATCATAGAATCATAGAATCATAGAATCATAGAATCATAGAATCATAGAATCATAGAATCATAGAATCATAGAATCATAGAATCATAGAATCATAGAATCATAGAATCTTTGGGTTGGAAGGGACCTTAAAGATCATCTAGTTCCAACCCCCTTGCCATCAGCAGAAAAACCATACTGCACTGCTGTTTCTGACTTCATGCAATTAGGACGCTAACTTTTGCATTTTAAACATGAAGGGATAAAACAAGATGTCCCATGGAAAGTACTCCAGCATGTTCTAGATGTCTCTCATGTACTTTCAGTGTTTTTGCACAAATTAAGGGTTGTATAACACCCCCTGACACACAAACAACCCAACCAGAAGAGGTTCCTAGAGGCACCTTCTACAAAACCTTCCTCACATGTTATAGGACAGTTACACTCTAGGAGGTATAATGAAGGATGTTGCCTTCAGAAGCACTCCATATTAACCAAACTTCTTCCACTTAAGTCAAAAGTATTTACTGAAGGATAAAGGCATCAAGTTACTGAGAACTTTTTAAAACAAATTCCCCTGCTTCCCACTGGCAGAAAATGGTCCCAGGGCAAAATACCCAGAGATTTATTGCCATTCAAAGAGCCACAATTAGTTTGTATCCTTTACTAACAGCAGTTACATCAACAGAAATCGTTTTTTACTGCTTTTATCCACCTTCAACATATCTACAGGCACCACTTCAATCACAAACAGAAAAACACAGTTGTCAGAAACTGGACAGGGAAAATTGTGTGCTAAAGCATCCCTAGGGGTATCCCCACCATTACAGATCCTAGTCACCAAGAGGAAACCAAGCTAAGATGGGCACCATTTCACTGGAACCCAGGTTACCCTCAAGTACCTACAAGGTCACAGCACACCCTAGGGAGGTCCTCTCACATACGCTCACCAGTGGATCCTAGTCCCCCTCCTTCTGATTCTGCTCTACAGGTCTCAGTTCCAGGTTGCTGGAATTCATGCTTCAAAAAACATGAGCTTAAACACTGAACTTCCTGGCTTCACTTTGAAAGTGACCCACAAATTAAAGATGCAGAGCTACTGCCAGAGAATAACATCCTGACAGGAGAGCTCCCCTGTGATGAAGCTAAGGAGTCCATCCAGGTGGCCGTGCAACAGGCCACAGAAAACACATCCCAAAGCCAATCTCGCATTATACTTATAGACAGTCTTCCTGCTATTTCAGATGCCAGAATGATGCCAGATCCTCACCCAGCATAAACCACTGTGCTCCTGTGAATCAGGTTATATTAGCTGATGATCTGCCCCCACCTGGTATTAAATAGGTCAGCCTTGTTCATGACCATAATTTGCATCTACTTCTGTAAAACATTCACAATTTCATTTGTCTAGCAAATTAGTTAGAAAATTTACATCATCTGCCAGTAAACTGTGTCAGTTCTGTCTTAAAGGTAGCAGCATTATGGCAGATCAAAAAGTCTACCTAGTCCAGTATTTTATCTCTTCCACTGCCCACAGTAGTTATTAGGGAAAAGAAAAGAAACAGAGCAGCTGCAGAACCACCTGGTACAAGCTCAAAGCTTCTGGAAGTTCAACACCCTGCATAATAGGTCTCAGTAAACCCACCCCTCAGGAATTTTAGTCATTTTGAAGACTATTTAACTATGTCTTCGTACAGAAAAGCACTTCCTATAGCTTCATCTGAAGTTGCTTGCAGATAAGAGCTAGAAGGCAAAAAATTAGAAATTAGCAATTGTTGCTTAATCATTCTTCCCTTCCCAGTCCCTATTTTTAATTAGGTCACCATTCCCTTTGTTTTCCTTATGAAGAGACCACATCTGTTCAGTCTCTATCTGCATGGAACCAATTCCAGGAATACTTCTGAAACTCCTTTTTTCCCTCGTCTGTGTCTTCCATTAAGTTACAAATTCAAATTTTTAAGTGAGAAGAGAGATGCATGCAATAATAAAGATGTGATGCATCACAGATTTATACAGCAAGTGCCTTTTCTAGTTTTTCATCTTTCTTTCCTAGAAACCCCTGACATTTTTATTTATGTATTACTCCCATGAGGTTTTAAGAAACTTATTCACAATAGCTCTAACCTCTGTTAGGCATTGTAATAGATTAGAAAATAAGAAGGCCTAGCAGCATTTAGTCCTTTTGTGTTTGTCTACTCATTTGCTTTTCAAACCTGTCTAGTGACTACACTGACCAATACTTCTTTAAATAAAGCCATATAAACACTAGTTTATCAATTGCTTCATTGCTCACAGGTTTCCAAGTGACAAAGCATGTTCTTTCTCTACAGGCACAACAATAACTTCACCATCTCTAGCACATGAATTTATTATGATTCATTGTCTAAGTGTAGTGTCCTAAATAGTCATTGTTTAAATTCAAAAGATTATTTCTAATTTTTCCTACTCATCTGCACCTTACAAAGCTTATTTATGTCCCATTTCAAAGAAAGCCTTGAAAACCAGAAAGATACATTAGTCTCTGCTCCCCTACCTCATATACCTTACCCATTTCCAGCTCTTCCTTTTAAAAAGAAAAAATAAAAACTGAAAAAACAAACAAAAAACCCCCCACTACCACTATCTTTCATCAACAAAAGCAAGGTACAGAATTACAGTTAAGTTGCTTTTTCCACTTAACATTAGTACTAAGGCTTCATAAGTCAAATACGATTTGAAAGCAGGTGGGACAAATCCTCCCAGGGTTTGGTCAGACCTTACAAATCCGTAAGTCACAAGCATGAGTTTTGCATGCTGCCCTCCTTGCAATTTAGCAGGGAAAAATCTGAATCCTTTATACCAACAAAAGTGGGACATACAAAGTGCTCCACAGCATGGGCTTAAGTAATCTTGCCCTGTGACACAAAAGCCTCAAATCCGTTTGAAAATGTAAAGGGCCTTGAGAGAGGCCAACAAGGACAAGGAGTTTATCTCCAGCAGAAAGAAGAAAAGTTACAGCATCGCATGGAATTGCAGATGTACAAGTTTGATTACGTATTGCTAGCTACAAGAAAGTTTGGAATGGTTGTCCTTTTGTAAACCTCATCTCTCACCAGTTCCTGAGAACAACAGAATCACAGAATCATAGAATGGTCTGGGTTGGAAGGGACCTTAAAGATCATCTAGTTCCAACCCCCCCTGCCATCAGCAGGGACACCTTCCACTAGACCAGGTTGCTCAAAGCCTCATCCAGCCTGGCCTTAAACACTTCCAGGGAGGGGGCATCTACAACTCCCTTGGGCAACCTGTTCCAGTGTCTGACCATCCTCACAGTAAAGAATTTCCTCCTAATATCTAATCTAAACCTTCCCTCTTCCCATTTAAAGCCATTTCCCCTTGTTCTATGACTAACTGCACTTATAAAATAGTCACAAAAGTTTTGGATAAAATAAAACAAAATGTAGCCCTCATCTATGAAAAAACTGTGAAACCTAAAATTTTGAGAACATTAGGCTTACAAAATTTAAATTAATTTAGAATACATACTCAAAGATGAAGTATACCAGTTTTTCCTACAAGTTGTGACTCTGATACAGCTTCTTAATTTAGGCATACAGTGCATTATCACTGAATGTTTGGAAGTGGTGGCTTTGACAGAACCAGAACATCTTTAAGTTCAGACAGAGATTCATCCAGGCTGCTTTTATTCAGCTGAAGTTTATCTCCCTTTTACATAGATCAATTGTGAAATTAACTTCAGAATTTGAGATATGACTCTCTGTTTTAGGCAGTCAGAGCACACAGATCACATAGGTACCCCTCATGTTTCAAGCCTGTCAGGGTAAGAGCGAGAGTATCAGTAAAGTGGAGAGGAGGAGATACATGCCTTATTCTTATCGAGGAGAACAAAATTTTATACTAGTTGCTGTACCACAGTAACTGTGTGTGCACACATAGAACAAGTCACTTAGTATTTAAGTTCCTGGATTTTCAGACCTAACTTTCCTGAGAAGCAACTATTAATGTGGAAACCAATACAGAAAATACTATATACCCAAAATTACTACCGCTCACACCACCACACCATCTGCCACTAAGGCAGCACCGACTGCCTGGCCTCACAAGTAACTGCACTATGGCATCCCACGACAGAAAACGGATATGACTCATTGGAGCTGAATTCTTAACGCTTGACATGATGGCTGCTAATTGCTGCAAAACGAGATTAAACAAGTCTGATAAGAAGGTCGCATTTGGCTTTGTCCATGGTAACTCCAGGTGGCCTGTGATAGCTATGATTTCATTCTCATTCAGTTCAGTTTTACTGCAGAAAGAATAGCCTGGACTTACTGTTGCTTCTCACTCTCTGTATGAATAGACAAATGCTCAAACTCTACTTCCAACGGCCAATGATCTGTACATGTGATTCCAGTACCAAAAGTTGCTTTTATTTTGCTACAGCACTGATTTAGAATTACTGCAGCAGAATCTGATATCCAGCCACTGCATAAGAGTTTTTAAAACTTTTCTTCTGATTTGTTGTTAAGGATCATAGATGTTCTTCTCTTCACAGAAATGAGTCGTATCTAAATCACCAATGACCCCAGCAGCAGCATATCGGATCCAGCCAGCAGCTCACAAACTCAGGAAGCCCGAGTTCTCTCCTCAGCTCTAGCTACAGCCTACTGCCAAACCTCAGGCAAGTCACTTTACTCTCTATCCTCCTGGTTTCACTGTCCTTAAAATGGAACATATAACCCTATTTGTTCTCTTTATACATCCTTCAGGGTCTATAGATGAAAGCCACAAGTAGACCTATTACCCACAAACAGGAATGGCCAGCATTGTAACTGGTAGAAGACAGAACACTGAGCACTCCAAGTGTTTAATTTCTGAAGTATTTGTATATGGACATTCACCAAGCTAGCACTGTGCTGAACTCCACGTTTAGAAAAAAATTATTGTTCCAGTAGCAGTTTTTGAAACAGAAGCAGCACCATAGCCACAAATGAGGTTATATATTTTAAGTACCTTGCAAAGCATTATAGTTTTGAGTCGAACAAGGACCAAAAGCATAGGAACGCAGTCAAACATTTTACTTCAGGAAAACAGATACAAACTAATCCACCACCCAGAGTTCTTGAATCACAGCAGACAGCAAAAACTTGCGCTAAGCAGCCCACAACTGAACCAAGGAAATGGTTCTATAAGCAGCTTATGAATTCATCAATTCCAACTGGCTAAATCAGTGGTCCAAGAGGAAGTTAGATGACTAGCATAGGTTAGTAGAGCCAAAATGATACAAGTGACCCTTTACATATTTAACAGGTGATTTATTTATTCTTATATTTTTATTCCTTCTGTATTCTACGTATGGGTAAAAATGTTTTCATTCCAAAGAATTTCTGGAATTCAATTAGCATTCCAAGTAGCCTGGTATCAATTAACTAAAGTAACTCAGTATGCAAGATCTAACTGCAAGATTCAACAGAGGCTTCAAGCTCCATTCAAGCTGAAATGATGAAATGCTAAGATAATAGTAATTTATGCTAAAAATAGATATTTTTTTTTCCTACAACAATTACTGATGTAATAGGAAAGCTACACAGATGCAAGGCTTTGAGTAATTGCCAGCAAAACAGATATTCAGCTTTACACAACCTAGATAACTGACACAGCTGGCAAGAAATGCATCTCAGTTTGCATTTGAACAGTATTAACACTTGAATTCTCATGTTTCAGCCTCTTCTTCAACTTCTAAAGAGCAAGAGAATCATTTAGGATAGTGAAAAAAAAAAAAAGGTACAACAGCCACCACTTACTCACACATTCATTTTGAGCAGAGTAATCACTCTTTCACTTTGAGGAATACTGAGATTTGTTCAAAAATACCTGGATATAAAGGCCAGCACATTAAACTAGTAAACCTAGGGACCAATTTGACAGCATTGAACAAATAATTTACAATAGCATGAGTCCAAATTAAGCTCCTGAAACTTCATTTGTTTCTCCCAGTCAACCTTCTTCATTTTCCACACTGAAGGCTTTTCAGTGTAACTGCAGTAATGCAGAGCAGTTATATTATGCTGAAATTAATCACTGAAAAATATTGTATCTTATCAAAACAGGAACTGAGAGGTGCTCTCTCAGTTATGCCTTACAGTTGGACTGAAAGTCCAAATGTACTAAAATAGAAAATAAATTTTTTACATCATATTCAGTCATGACTTTTTGCATGTCATATGCAGATACATGTCAGAAAAGACACACAAATGCTGCACTTGCAATCTAGTTCTATAAGGTGGTTTTTTTTGGAAAGATTCCTTTTCAACAGACAGCACATAATAGCTGATTATTTGCTTGATGGCTACTGAGGCCCAAGACTTGCAATAGCTACCCACTGCCCTTCATTCAGTTTAAGAGCTCCAAGAAAGACTCTGAATTTGGAAGATAGCTAAGATAGCTGCTGGAATTGTGCATTCACAGATGCAGTATCTTTAACCTGCCTCCCCAAATAGATACGGGACTGCAACTCTGCACATCTGCTGCTGGCAACACCAGCTTCAAACCTTTTGAAAGCAGCTCACTTTTCACATCTAAACCAGCGTGTAACGGTGAACTTGGTAAAGTGATGCTGATTGATTAAACATACCCCAGGCTCCACTTTTGCATGAGGACCAACTGGCCTGGAATGCCTTACATCCATCTGAAATTCTCTTAGCCTCAGGTTGCTGCCTTCACACTGGCCACTGGAAAGGCTACTGAGACTGTACGAGGTGGCCCAGAGCCATGCCCAAAAGCATGCCAGAGGTGACAACAACTGAACAGCACAGGCAATGGAACTCTGGTGTCCATGAATGCTCTCATTTGCTAGCAGAGATGTGGTCACAAATTTCAATTCCAGTGGCAGAATCTTTGAACTTTCAGCTGATGAGATGTCCTGAAGTTTTTGTTCCAATCCAAAGCAAACAATGTTTTCAAACCTTCCCTTAAACTGAAGGTTTCTGAAAAACATCAGGCTGAGAGCACAAACAGCTTGGCACAGGCAACATGAAGTACACTCCTCAACCACCTTTACCGGAAGAGGAAAGGATACAAGACAACCCACAATGAGACAGGATCAAGAATAACATGAGACCACACCTCTAGGCAATTTTAACTCGGATGCTGCAGTCCTGCTTTTGGTCTGTCCTCTGGAACACATCTCTGCTCAGAGAACTTAACAGAAAGCTAACTAGAAAGAAAGAGAAGGGCGAGTCAGCAATCAGGTCAGCTCCCTGATGGAGAGACAGCTACCTCATCACGTAACTCTCAACGCTGAAAGCGGCACCAGGGAGAAGCGCGTTAGTCCAGTTTTTCATCCATTTAAGCTGCCATGGGACTGCACCTCAAAGGGATACAACACACTCAACTCTTCCAGCAGTCCTACAAAAAATGGATTTTATGATACTCTTTCCAAAAAAAAACTGCAGCCAGAGGGAGGCAGCAGTATACTCTCAGCAGGAGGATAATTCTCTTTTCTGATATTGATATGCAGGTTGCAGTGACTGTCACTTTTATTTATTTGTTTATCAGCATTAAAGGTTATTTGAAAACATGTCATGTCAACTAGGCCTTTTAGCACTGGAAGTTTGAGACAGTGTCCTGATTTTGCTAGGATAGAGTTAATTTTATTCTCAGTAGTTAGAATAGCTGTGTTTTGGTTTCAGTTCAGACTTGTTATGAGAAGAATATTGATAAAGTACTGATGTTTTTAGTTGCTGCTGGAGCTCAAGGCCACCGTGTTTGGCTGTTCACAGCTGCATTAGGACTGGGAGGGAGAAGCACAGTGAATAGCAAAGCCCAGAACTGGCATCTGGATGTGCCAATGAAATATTCCATATCATATCAGTCAGTATATTATCCGGGGCTGACTGGAAAGGGGGGGGATTCACACGGGTTTTCGCTCAGGCTCTCACTTTTCTGGGACTGCAGTTTCGGTTCGGGATTGTTGCTCCTCTGGGATCATTATCTGGGAACGGGCCGGGCTCAGTCAGCAGA
>NW_010340458.1:18509-29506 GCF_000700745.2 Antrostomus carolinensis
TGGCCAAGGGCTGGCCCAGTGAAACTGTCACAGACAGTTCTACTGCAAAAGTACAGCTGGAAATTACTACAGCGGTAGCTTTATATAAAAAACTTCAATTCATAATAGATAAGGAATAAACAATTTCTTATGAACTGAATTAAATCCTGAAGACAGGCACCTGCTAGTTTGCAACCAGCCACAATATAAACTGAAATCCACCCAGGCCTGGGAAGTTTGCCTACCAGGAAATTTTTCCACTGGAGTTAGTATTAAAGTACTTGAACAGAGAAGAAACAGACAAAATATCAGGTTGTCAACACACTGATCATTCAAAACAGAGACACTTCTGGGACACCGCAGAAAACAGACCAAAATGCAAGCAGTTAAGCAACAAAAGGGACTGGAAGTTTTCCAGTTACACACCCATCTGGCAGGGTTTGCTACAGAAGCTCTTGCTTTAGATTAGTCCATTTTCCTGGTGCTTTTATTGCATTCTGGCCTTCTTGCATCAGCTGGAAAAGGGAGATCATGGGTTCTGGTAACAGAATTACTGGCAAGAATCCTTATTTTTTTTGCTTCTTCCGTGGAACACTTTTAGAATGCATGCTTTTAACACTTTCTCAATTTTCCTCAAAATTGCGAGATACACCCAAGCCTGTTGAGGTATTTAAACCAAGTTAAAACCACTTCACACTTAACGACCTCCACAAACTTCTGTTGTTAATAAGCCTCAAAGAAATACGTGCATCCAAATAAAGCTTCAACACAAGCTCTCTGAGTAGCAGCTAAACCCAGCCCATAAGACACTTGAAAACTCAGCTGCAAACAAGGAATTCTACCATACACTTTTGAGACTGGTCCAGCACAAAGCTGTTAGCACAGCTGGGCTGCATTGTGCAGTCTTGACCATGGACAATGTGGCCATATGGGGTTCAGCCTAGGAGAAGGCTTGTCCAGAACCCAGCGTACACCACCAGTTCCCAGCTCTAACCCAGGCCAGAGGCTTCCTCCCTCATGTTGAGAGGTTGAGGAAGTACTTTCTCTCCAGCTACAGACTCAGCAATGCTATGGGAAGTTCAAACTTCACCACCAGAGATGGTCTTCTATGGCTGTAGTAAGTCAGGGTGCTCATGTGGTGCCCTTGATCTGTGAGAGTAAGCAGAAGAAGAAAAAAATCAGTCCTCTGCTCACTCTGATCTAGGGGTAGAAAAAAAAAAACCAAAAAAACCAGAGTCCCTCAAGAACAGACCAGAAGCAGGCTGTGCTGCAAGATCCCAGCACTTCCTCAAAGATAACAGCACTGGCCACATCAGCCTGCTTTCACGACAAGGGTGATGCCTTTTCCCCCCTCCTCCCTTTAAAGCTGCAGCACTAGGGAACATGCTCTTTCCCCCTCTACTGGCACCCTTTCAAAAATATAATCAACCCTGTTTTGTACAGCAATACTATAACTGTACAGGAACTGTTTTGGAAGTGCCACTTTTTTTCTGGTTTGCCCTGCAATCTCTCCTATGCTTCATACAAGCAACACTTCCAAATTCAATGACAATCCTGAAAGACAAAGGAATAAAAAACTGCATCAAAAATAAAATTAAGCTAGACGCACCAGGGTTTTGAGTTACATAGTCTCAAAAAAAAAAACCCCAAAAAACAAACAAAAAAACCCCGAACCCTAAAAAAACCCAAACACACCAAATCTTTAGGAAGTTGTGTTCCTCTCCTAATTAACATACACTCATAAAAAACAGTTGTGGAAGGTAGAGTCACACAGGCTTCACAGTCTTGAAATGTAAATAATATACAAATACTGAATGAATTAATCAGGGAAGTTTACCTCCTGAAATAAGTTTCATCATCATAAGCAAAGAAAATTGTTCTGCAGAAACTGTCTGGGTGATTTGCGAGGTCACTGAAAACCCTCGTAAGAGGCTACATGTTAAAGGACTCCAAGTATCATATGAAATATATTTATTATTATATGAATTAGCAGTGGAGTTCCGCTCTGAAGAAAACAAAAATTGAAACTGACCTCAAGGAAACAGAGAATATAAATAAACAGGACTTCAGTTTATTTACACAGGTAACAACCACTTCTTTCCTAGTGAAAGTGATCAGGACAGTGTTACTGAGCCTTTTGCAATTGCACTTGACCCAGGAATGGTGACGGTGTTCGGAACTGACCAAATTCCGCTCCCAAGGAGACTTGGAAGGATTCACAACTCTTCACACCAACCACCTGGCAAAAACTTCTAACTTCCAACTGTGATCTGGAAGACAAGGTTATGTTCAGGAGGCAAATAGCTTCTGCCCATCTCCACAGATGCCACATGTCACTTCCACTGATGGCACAAGCTGCAAGAAGCAAGCGAAGACAGGATGCAGCACACAACTGAAAACCTGGCTTTCACCAGCATGCCACGTTAATGCCAGCAGGTGAAAGCAGAACCAGTGGTCAGCACACATACATTCAGAATAAAGTCAATACATTTTCATAGGAATTGCCTGTAAGGTTCCTGGTGGAAGGCTGAGAAACCTTACCTCAGATACTGCATTGAAAGGCAGTAATAAACCAAAACTCCCACAAAATTATGCCATACATCTAGTATGTTTCCCCTCAGAGATACTTTTCTAGAGGGAAAAACAGTACTGTCATGTTTTTAAAAGCATGTGTAACTATAAAAATTATATTGAAGGCAGAGCAGTGCAAGTAGGAATTTTTAATCTTATGGGTGTGCCTCCATGATGGAGTTAAATGAAGCACTTCGCTACTGTGTCAACATAACTAGATAAATTTATCCCAAGCACGAGGGGCCCCACTTCAGAAACATAAATGAATTCCTACAGAGGTACAAGTGTTCCTTCCCTCTTAGTACACCACTGAGTCTTCCTTGTTCACACACAGGCTTTCTGTGCTATGGTCAGACAACTGGCGTGGGCACTCCTGCCCACTGCAGAACATGCTTCCGTTGGAAGCACATGAGTCCATGGGAAAGTGTTGAAGGACTTTCAACTCTTGAGAGTTATTTAACATGCATCTTCACACTTCACAGACTCTAGGTTTCAGCCTACAGTCCCTAGTAAGCCAGAAAGACTGTACTGAAAGCAGCATTATACCTGTATCAGACAGGTATTGTGTAAAGGGGAAGACGATCAGATAAAACTCTGCAAAAGCTGTAGATAACTCTTCTGTGAAGACATCTCTGAAAAGCTGTCCTCACCACTGAAAGCATCACTGCTTACTCACCAAGAGTGCACTCTCTGCAAGAGACATCCATTGATGCCATCAGCAAGCGAGTCCCAGAGCAACTCATTTACTTTATTACACTAAAGGAGGAATGCAGAGCCAGTTTTTTTACGAGGGTATCTAGTTCCTAAATAAAAATGTATGTTTCCTGTGGGATTTGAAAGAGGGCAGATTCCCACTTACTTCCAATGAGTCAGTCTGTGGGAAATCTTTTAACCCCATGCTGCATCTAAATGCATCCCAAAGGTTATGAATAAAGGAGGACATGATTTAGAAGAGAACTCAACCCTGGCATGCCATTGTTAGTAGCTGATGAGCAGCTCTTCATAACTGAAAGTATTATATATGCTCTGGTCAAGGAATAAACTTGGTCTCAGAGGGGGAAAAAAAAAAAAGTAACATGGACTAAAGAGAAGCAGCCTGTGTTTGTGTGTTTTCTCTTGGAATACAAACAACCACAAACTTCTTATAGAAACCTACCCAGCAGCGATTACCAAAAAATTCCCCAATTGTCAAAACAGGTTCTGCTGTCACATGTCACACACATGTTCTGCTGTACAAGATGACTTCAGTGACTGCTTCATATGTCTATCTCATTCTAACAAACACCGTACTTCTGAGTGTGTCTGTATCGTTGAATATAAATCCCCAGAGAAGCCACACAAAGTAAGTGGTAGGAGCTACTGTGGACAGTCGATGTTTGGGGACAATCTAAAGCAGGGAGCTACAATGAAAGATGGGAATCTCAGCAATAACTTCCATTTTATTAACCACAGATGTGCAAAATCCCTATCATTGTTGAGCCACTGGGTTTTTTTAGTTTCTTTAGACAAAACTTACAAACACAACTTGAAGGTTACCTACGCGTGTAAAGTCAGCAGCTCTAAATAGTGATTGTTACAAAGGGCTGGGGAAAAAATAAAGGAACAAGTTTTAAGTGACTAGTGCTACAGAACACACTTAGAACTCATCTTTTCTCTACTGAGAGACAAATGAAAATGAGCTGCTATAAAACTGAAACTTTCACTTGCTTAACTTAATTTTATTTAAGACCATAACAGATGGGAAAATTTACTGAGGATAACGGTGCTAAATGATGTATTAGCACCTTTTCCACTTTTCACTCAATCCTTTAGGTTTTAACACTATTTCTTTCATTCTGTTGTCACTTGCTACATTTACAGCTTTTTGCATTGCACTTCTTTAGGAAGCAACTGAAAAGAGAAGTCAAATTCTTATCATGGCTGCGGTAAATTCAGGAGTCATTTGTGTATGACACATCCTGTTCAGAGCTACAGAAACGCAAACTGCAGAAAAACCAGTCACAGGCTTTCATCTGCCTTACTCTCAAAAAGCATTTATCTAACTCTATTCAGCCTTTTCTCCACTGGGGAGTATACTTTCATGATGCCTGTACATACAGATGCCTCATGATGAGTTTTACATCTTTACTGTATTTCAAGAGACCCTAATAATTTCATAACCTGCATTTCTCCTGCTACTTCAAAATACTATGCAGCACATACTATTTGAAAACTAGCTCTAACACCCTGATGCACTTCACAGAGAAGGTAGCATTTCAAAAGCCTTTAACTTCTAATAATCCAACAAAAGCCTGGATGTGGACTGTCCACCCAGGTGTCTCACTGATACCACTGGGAGATTTAGTGAATAAGTACCCTAAACTCTACAAGCCTCTCAGCTGGGGAAGAGGCCCAAGGAAGCTCTTGCTGCACAGCAGAGCTACAAACTGCTATGACAGGTCAGTGACTAACTTTGAAAGAGAACCCAGGTCTCACAGCCCACATACATCCACGCCATACTTGCCCTCCATGTATCTGCTGTGCTCCTCCTCCTTCATACAGAAACTGGTGGGATATTAGTCCTACAGTCACCTATTGACAAGTAGCCTAATTGAAGTTATGCATACAGTACCAATACTGGAACCTGGTTATAAAACTTACAGTTGGTCCAACAATGGACATGTTTGTAAATACACTGTTTCAAATCCCATAATTTCTTCATAAATTCACAAGTTCTCCACTAGCACTAAATATGAACAGACAAAAACTTTATATCAGGATTATGTCTTTTTTCCCAGACTCATCATCATCATTTTTGTTGTAGATGCAGATCACATTCAGGGGCTTCAGAATGAAATATTATTTTATGTTGAATATGTGCCATGCATTTGTTTTAGGTTTCTAATGCTGCCTTCTAATAGAGTCCAGAATCAATATCCAGAGTCAAAAAGAGCTTTATAACCCACTCCATTTAAATGGTACAATATACACTATGCATTCATACACAAAGATTCTGTACTCATAATATCTCACATTACTGGCATGCCTATCTTGAGAGTATGGTTATTATCAACTGCATTCTGCACATCTGCATTATTAAATTACTCAGCATTTCTTGCTCCACCTCAACACTTCCAACTTAGTGCTGCTGAAATGCAAAACTCTTTCAACACTAGTGCCACTGACATCAAAACTAAACTTCCCCCTCCCCGCCCCCCCAGTAGTTGCCCTTGACTCTGAAATTGGACAAGAATAATGTGTCAGGATAATTTCTTCTGCTACATAACAAGAACTATCATTTGGAACAGGGATTCTCCAGTCATGATGCTACAGAAAGAGTAGTGGTGATTCAGCAGCACCTGGAGGAATGCGGGTGGTGAGGGTGTCAAGAAAGTAAAGTAAGAGATGGATGCAAGTGCTGCATAATCCTGGGAAGCATGTGCAGTATTCAAAGTATCTGACAAAACTCAGTTAGTAGAATGAAATAAAATAATAATCAGGAAGTATAGAGGAAAAGGTGGTGAATAAAAAAATCTAATTGTTCTGAGAGACGATGTGGAGTAGAATAAAGCTTAAAGTCACTCTCTCTCTCTCTAGTAGTGGTTTTTTGCTCCTACAAATAGCTAATATGGTAGGAAGCATGGGGGGTTTGTTTGTTTGTTTACCAGGGAAAACATTTACATCATAAGAACATCAGTTTCAAAATTAACATCACCTCTTTTGGGTTTAAGAAGAGAGTCTGCATTAGTGTGTCACAATCACAGAACTTCCAGGAAATTTACACAAAGGCATAAATCACTTCAAAAAACACTTTAGTGTCATAGAATTTAGCATATTTAGAGAAAAATAGGAAGAAACTGCAAGAATATAGCTGAACCCTGGTACTTCTTTACTGCATTTCTGTGTGCCTGTAAATGTTTCCAAATGCAAAAATCCACAAAAACTCTGTAAAGTCTGCAGAAACAATTTGGGAGTAGAACATCTTCCAAGCAAAGTTTACTTTCACACAAGTGACTGTACTGGCTCTCTGAAGATTCTGTCGTTTTGCATGCCAAGATTCTGCCCAAGCACATTGCACAATACGTTTCTAAGTCCAGTAAGCTGACACTGACAATTTCTAGCCCAAGCCTGCATGAATTCTAAATGCAGCAATGATGAATTCTAGAAACAATTATAAGAGGCTAAACCTATTTTATTACCTGTTATTCAATGAACTCTGTTTTAGCCAGTCATTGCTGTTATGGGGAATTCCCTCAACAGCCCCACACAACAGTGTTAATACAAAAATAACATCATCACGGCCATTGGTTCATAAAACTTGAGCATAAGAAGCTGAAGAAAAGCAAATTCCCTAGTATAACACAACATTAAAATTACAAGGAGAGATTTGTACAACAAGCACATCAGTCTTAGCTTGAGAACCATCCTAAAACAAGTGACTGCACAGATTAGAGAACTCCTCAATCACAGACTGTGTGATCTTTCTTATCTTCCCTTGGTCCCTCTGAGCTTGTACACAAGAGTCAGAATGCTTGATACTGCCCTCCTCACAAATTACCATTCTTCCAAAAAAAATTAATTTTACATCTTCACGAGGTGAAGATGTTCTGTAGCTTAATCTTGCAAGGCAGACAAGCAGGAGGAACACGCTAGGAAAATACTAAACAAATGATCCCTTCATCTATGCACTAGAAGTCATCACGTTTCTCCAAAAGAGGGTGACACGTACTTAACAATAAAACAAATTTCCAATAAGGTTTTTCTACAACTCCTTAAGGTGTATCTCATCCCAAATATAAGATTACTAACCTCTCCAAGAAGAAAGAGCACAACTTTCACCTTTACAGTACTGTACTCTACAAGTCAGTGCAAAAACCTCCCTTTATTAGTTATCCTGGTTTTGACATTTGTACACCACATGTCTTGCTTGTCCAACGAAGACACACCCCTAACTTACTCTGCCCTTTAAAATCAATACAATTCAAAAGTAAATGCCAGATTACAAGTCAAATTAGGTATTTCTTTAATTGACAAAAATCTGCCTAATTCTAAAAGCGTGTGTGAAGAAATTAGCTTGATTTACAGCACCTCCCTCCCATGAAGAGCTGACCCAGATTACTGATTAATTCTATTTTTTCATTTACTGTACTTGTACCTTTTTTCTTTTTCTAAAACACTCTGTTCATCTAACCCTTGATGCATTTGTGTAATACAAAATGACTCTGTAGAGATCTGCATAGAAAGCAAATCATCCTAATTTCAATTGCCTAAAATGATTGGGGCAGGGGGGGAATGAATGCTTACCTAAACCGAACAAACTCTTAAGTACTCTATACACATTTATGGCTCAGTTTTCAAGAGGAACTGAGTAGTTAAAGGAAAAAAAAAAAAAAAAAGTCAACAGGATATGCAATTCTGGTCATTATAATGTAGAGAAAATACCATTTAATTACAAATATCAATGGTTATAGTAACTTTTAAAACACCATGACTATCTACTGCATTGTAGAAAGGTTTCCCTGCTATATTTTGGCATGTCTCTAATTGCCTAACTCTTTAAACATTCCCGAACTGTTTAGAATTTAAGATTAATGTAAGAGGGGCCTGCAATCCACCTGCAGTAGCTTAATACAACTGGAGGGAAAAAAAGTCAAAGAAAAAGAAAAACTATAAGTATCCTCTTCATGAAGGAAAAAAGCCTTTTGAAATCTCTATTTTTGTCAGACACTTTTCCAACATTTTATAGGGCTGATTTTGCACTTGCTTCACAAGAAGCTTTTCTTTTTTTTTTTTTCTCTGAAATCAAGCAGAATTTAAACCATGCAAGCAGAAATGCTAGAATAGGCTCATTCTTAATATCTGGTGCTTGAATGGTTCAATTATACATTGCTAATTATGTCTCAGCATTTAAGGGCCATCAGTTGACTGAAGCTGGCAGAAGAAGATTATTAGTAGGCTAATCTACATTTAGAGAGGATGATGAGTATTTACATCTGAGATTAGATTTTATGTAATACTCCTGGAAGTTCTCTTTGAAGCAGTGAAAGGCACAAAGTGAACATACATCAGAGATCACCAGGAGTTCAGACTATGTTATACAAAGCAGAACAAGACATTAAAAGGGAAGGTTTGATGATGGACAGATATGTTACACTGTAGCTCTTCCACCTCCCCAAATCACAGTTGATTTCTACATATTACATGAGTTGAGAGGCTTATTCTTTTATTTAATTCAAACACAGTTATAAGCTTGACTTTCCAAACCTTCATGAAATCACATCACTGCATGCCCTTCCAACTTAGTTGGCCTTTACACTGAGTCCAGTAAGACTTGATACCTTGAATAAGACCAATTAACCACTTCTTAATTTGAAAGTACTTTTACTGTTAAATTCTTATTTGACATTCAGTCATACTTTGCTATTTTCACACACTATACTCTTTTAATAATGTAGCATGCAGACATTCTTTATCAATATTACTTATTGATAGAGCACACAGCAAGAGAGAGGACAAGAAGGGGAATATGGAAGGAGTTTAGGTCACCTACAAATGTTCCCCTGCCACCACCCTGTTAAAGCAGTTAAAAAAAAAAATTAAAAGTTTGTGCAATAGTTACACCCTCCATGACCGTTTTGGTTTTGTTCTATACACCGCTCCCCATGTGCATTCTTCAGCTTACACAGCTTCTACTCTTTGGTGCTGTTCTGCTCCTAACCCGAGAGCCATTTTTTCACTAGCTTAAAGTTTCTGAAGGAAAACTAGTTCCTAAAAATATATAAAGAGCAAGTGTAATAAAATGCAACAGGAATAAAGAAAGAAGTATGAAAACTCACAGATCCTTCTAGACTGAAGTTCAGCCTTAGAGTCAGCAGCACAACACAGTTTTGGGATCACAGCTGGTTTATGACTTTTCAGCTCAGATAGCACAGAGTATACGTGGAGCAGACACAAACTTTTACATCCTGCTCTCTTCAATCCAGGAGATGAATGCTTGTCTCCTGGTTCTTTGCATGTTTATGGGCTTTGCTAATAAAGTAAAATGGCAAAGTATTTTTCCTGTTTTGCAATACTTTGACTACATTCCCACAGCCAAACAGTACAGAAAGTAATGTTTTCACATTTACAGTTTGCTCAAAAGCCATTGAAATAAGCAAATTATATTACATAAGTGTGCAGTTATGTAGCACTATATGCCAGAAGCCTACTGCCAGATTTAAAAGGGGCCCACTTCAAGTCAAATCTCCCATTACAAGAAAAGCCTCCGTGAACTACCGAGATCCTGCCTATTGCACAGCTCAGAGTCCAAAAATTAACCAATGTAAGAAGCACAAAAACATGGATAATTCAACTCTGTGATCCTGTATCCTCACAACAGAGCCAAAAGAGACTCTCAGGTTTCACCTGTCCTGGAAAGAAGAGGTGTCAGGTGCTTGAAATCTTTGAAGTCCCGCTTATCTGGAGAGTATAGGATGAAGCTCTATGGCCTTCCTATTTCCACCTGTGAGGACAGCTCCTCTGACTTCTGAGAGCATTACCTCTAAGGACACAGCTCTGCAAGAGGCATAAAGAATAAACTGTGATTCCACACTTCAGAATCACCCACCTCACTGAACTGAAACCAGCAGTCCATGAGGAAAAGCTTGCAGTTTCAGAGAGATGACATGCACGTGCATGTCTGTGCTGAAGAGTCTTTTGTGGAAACTGGCTACGATCATACCAGTTTTTTTAGGTTTGGGGTTTGTTGTTTTTCTTGTTCTTTTTTTTTTTTTTTTTTCTTCTCTCTTCCCCTATGTACAGGAGAGGAAGAAACTAAAATAACAGACAAAACTTTTTAGATGCTCATTTTTTGCATGCATTTCTCACACACAAAACCCATGCCACGCAGTAAGCTGAAAATTGTAGGTCAGGTCAATTTCCTGCTTCCGAGTTTTTAAGGCAAAAAGACATTAATTCAGTACTCTAATTTTAGTTGTATGGAGTCTTTATAAATCTACTAAGCAGGCTTTTTTACTCTACATTCATGGCATATATCTGCCAATAAAATAAAAGAGTTGGGGAAGTTTTTTGTTATTATTTTTAAAAGCGGGGCCAGGTAAATCATAAGGCACAATCTCGGGTCATCACAGCTTCAGGTGAAGGTGTTACAATCTAATCACCGGGAAAGCTGGCAAACCGGGCTGAGAGGATGCAGCACAGGGCACTCTCGCCAACTAACCAGACTGGCGCGTGTAGCTCTTTGTTCCAGCCCATCAATCATAAATGTTTTATGCAACCAGTATCCGAAGCACAAACACACAGAGCGTCCCAGATACTGTGTCAGCACAAAGAAACTGTCGAGCTACGCGGCTGCTGCCAAATCTACTTTTCAAAGCTCCCGGGACCTCGCAGCTCCTGCCCGTTTGGGCCGGGGCTCGGCGTGGCAGTAAGGGCTCTGCATCCCTGCACTCTGCGGGGAGACCGGCAGA
>NW_010340459.1:0-21140 GCF_000700745.2 Antrostomus carolinensis
TGATCTGAGGGCTGGAGCACCTCTCCTGTGATAGCAGGCTGACACAGTTGAAGCTGTTCAGCCTGGAGAAGAGAAGGCTTTGGTGATATCTTATAGCAGCCTCCCAATACCTGAAGGGGGCCTTCAAGAAAGCTGAGGAGGGACTTTTTACAAAGGCAGGTAATAATAGAACAAGGGGTAATGGCTTTAAACTGGAAAAAGGTAGGTTTAGATTAGATATTAGGAAGAAGTTCTTCACTGTGAGGGTGGTCAGACACTGGAACAGGTTGCCCAAGGAAGTTGTGGATGAAAGCTGTGGCTGCTCCTCCCTGGAAGTGTTCTCGGCCAGGTTGGATGAGGCTTTGAGCAACCTGGTGTAGTGGAAGGTGTCCCTGCTGATGGCAGGGTGATTGGAACTAGATGATCATTAAGGTCCCTTCCAACCCCAACAATTCTATGATTCTTTTAAAGTATTTCCTAGCAAGGAGGTGGGCATAAGAATTCCTCCATATTCACACTGCTTTGCAGGCTTCCTAGCAAGACTCCTGGTGTCTTTGAATTCACTCTATAGTTTATGGACCATTAAGTTATTTTCATAGCTGTTACGTACGGTGGTGGGTTACCTATACAATGAGATTTTGGAGTTCAGATCTGAAATATACAGTGATTTGAATTTCTCAAACACTCTCTTTTCACACACACACGGTTATCTGAATTATCTGAGAATTAAGTCCTGTGGCTGCAAAAAGCAATAAGTGTGTGAGAACTGAACAATGAGACATGAGAAAGGACATGGTGAAGGAGATGATGAATGGTGCAAAATATGCTATGCAGTATATTTCTCTCAATGCAAGAACTAGCAACATGTGATTCAGTTGAAAGCTTACAACAAGAATAAACATACAGTTGATTGCATAGCTGAACAGTAAAATTTACTTTTGCAATATAATGAAGTCAAGAAGTCACTAAAACTTGCAGAAACAGAGCACATTTAAATGACATATAATATACAGATCTTCAGAGGCTAAAAAATAAAGCTACAAATTCTTTTGTAACTGTCAGCAAAAGATTCCTTAAGAATCCTCTGAAGCATCTTTACTCAGCTGTGGTCAGGAAATATGAGAGTAAATGGACCATGTTGCCTATTCTAAGTGCTTCAGTTAAATTATAGTTAGTTATTTGGGATTTCTGGTTTTGGAAACAAGCTGGCACAGCGTATTTCTTCTGCAGTTTTCTTCTCTTTCAAAACTCTATGTAAAAAGGCCATCAACTATACTTATTAAACTTATAATAATGACAGTCACCTTACATTAGGTGTTACAGAAAACACTATAATGAACAAAATAATTTACAGTGTGTCATCTCAGATTATCTCAGTACATTTTGCTTAAACAGCAACCTTATATGTACATAGGTAACTTATCTGACCTCAGTTGAAAGATGTTTCCAGACTGGTACCTTTCTGCAAACAACAGACACAACCATGCATCAACACTTGAGCTTCAGTCTGTCTAAAGCCTGATAGAATAACTGGAAACACACCTAACTCACACCATAAGGATTCAGATCAGCCCCCACATATCAATTTCCTCCTAATCAAAGTGAAGAACTTTTTTATCCTTAATTCTGCAATATCTCTGAAAATACCTACTAGTAAGAAATAGTTATATGCATTTACTAAACCAAAGCATTAGCAGCTTTAGACTTAAATTAGAGAGACAGTATGTGTTTTTTTAAGAAAGCCTGGTTTAATTAGATTTGTCATGAGTGTTCAGATTGAGTAGTGTATTCTACAATCCTTGTCTAGGTTGAATCAGAGTTTTGTGCTATGGATACAAATTAATGTTTCATAAAGCTATGGGAGACTAAGAAATTAGTCCCTGGGTCACCAGCTCGGCTACCTGCCCTGAAAAACTCTGACTACTTACTCTGCCTGGTCTCATTTGCATTAACAGGACCCAAGACAAAATTTGCCTTTAGAATTTCTTATAGATAGAAAGGAATTTTTCACAGAAGAGTCTCTGAGTTATGCTCAGCTGTGAACAAACAGGAGTGGGGAAAGGCTTATCCTTATATTTATGCGTTGTTCATCGTGTATTTCAACCTGTGATGGGTAACTTTGATTTCATCTGTACAGAATAGCTGGTGTTTTAGAGCATGCACCTAGAAATGCCTAGAGCATTCTGTCTGATCTCGTAGTTATAAGCAAATCTGAAGAGGAACATAGCATGGATAAAAGAATTATTCTTTCCAAAAATAATTGTAAAACTTCCAGTGACTTTCAGACATTATTTCATTCATGATGTTTATGTAAACATCGTATGTCAATTTATGTAAACATGTGTGGATACATATTAATCATATTAATTCGCACATAGAAAACTCTGTATATTTCATCTCAACTAACTCTTACCATGTACATTTCTGTACATTATGTTAAGAAGTTGAGGAAAGAAGGGGATGGAAGGGTGAGTCTCATACAAGTGGTAGGTGCTGTCCATGAGTAATCCCTATAACACTGTTGAGGTTTGTAAGTTTAAGGCCATAGGAGCAACAATATGGGAAAAAGACCATGAGAACAGTAAAGTCCAGCCACAGAGCCTCTGGGAAAACACTGCCTCAAAGACCTGACTGAAAAGGTTACAGTGCTGTAAATAGCAAGTCCATAGTATTGTTAAGGCTGAGACACGGAGGCACCTAGGGCGCTGTGAAACAACTTCCATAAAGTAATAAGAAGTGTTTTACTCCATTATTATTGGAACCTCACAGCAATCACTTTATCAGGGATAGTGTGGTGGGTTGACCCTGACTAGAGGCCAGATGCCCACCAAAGCCCACTCTGTCACTTCCCCTCCTCAACTGGACAGGGGGAGAAAAATGTAATGAAAAGCTCGTGGATGGAGATAAGGACGGAGGGAGATCACTCACCAGTTACTGGCATGGGCAAAACAGACTTGACTTGGGGAAAAAAAGCAAATTTAATTTATTACCAATCAAAATCAGAGGATAATGAGAAATAAAACCAAATCTTAAAACATCTCCCCCTCCCCCTCCCTTCTTACCCGGCTTAATTTCTTTCCTGATTTTCCATCTCTTCTCCCCAGCTGCACAGGGGGACAGGGGACAGGGGTTAAGGTCAGTTCATCACACGTTGTTTCTGCCACTCCTTCCTCCTCAGGGGCAGGACTCCTTCCTTCACATCAGTGTGAGGTCCCTCTCATGGGAGACAGTCCTCCACGATCTTCTCCAGGGTGAGTCCTTCCCATGACTGACAGTAGTTCTTCATGAACTACTCCAGCCTGGGTCCCTTCCAAGGGGTGCAGTCCTGCAGGAACAGACTGCTACAGCAGGGGTCCCCCATGGGGTCACAAGTCCTGCCAGCAAACCTGCTCCAGCGTGGGATCCTCTCTCCACGGGCCACAGGTCCTGACAGGAACTTGTTCCAGCGCGGGCTTCCCACGGGATCACAGCCTCCTTCGGGCATCCACCTGCTCCAGCATAGGGTCCTCCACGGGCAACAGGTGGACATCTGCTCCACCATGGACCTCCATGGACTGCAGGGGGACAGCCTGCCTCACTATGGTCTTCACCACAAGGTACAGGGGAATCTCTACTCCGGCACCTGGAGCACCTCCTCCCCCTCCTTCTTCGCTGACCTTGGTGTCTGCAGAGTTATTTCTCTCACATCTTCTCACTCCTCTCTCTTGCTGCAAAGTGTGCAGCTTTTTTTTTTTTTCTCTCTTGCAGTTTTTTTTTCCTCTTCCCCTTTTTTTCTTAATCATGTTATCACAGAGGTGTTACTGATTGGCTCGGCCTTGGCCAGCAGTGGGTCCATCTTGGAGCTGCTGGCATTAGCTGGGTCAGACATGGGGGAAGCTTCTGGCAGCTTCTCACAGAAGCCACCCCTATGTGTCCCCCCCGCCCTGCTACCAAAACCTTGCCATGCAAACCCAATACAGATTGCAAGGAATTAGAACTGTTCAAACTTACTGTCTCCATTTCAGGCAAACTTCCCAGACCCAAGAGATCTACAGGTCTGTAGCTTTTCCACTCACATAAAAAGACTCATGAAACATCAACAAAGGGCCCGCAAGCTGACAAAGAACATGTGTTTCTCTCTACCAAGGGAGCTTGCTTTCTCAGTGAAATTCCAGATAACAAATTCTTGTATGTCCCAAAGGAGAGAAAAGTTCTTATTGATAGAATCACAAGAAGTTATCCATGGACTGAACACGTACACTATTGCAAAGGAATGTTCTTGCACTCGCCAACCAGCACTGGAAAACAAAGAACAACAAATGTAACTTAGAGACGTCAAATAGGACATCTATATCTTCTTGAAAACTATTACTGGTGTGAGTCTCATTTTACTTATGCTACATACAAGACCTCAAGATTCACTTGCATTGCCAAGAACAGCACCTTCTTAAGTCCCAGTTCCCTGACTGCCTTCCAGTCCATCTGACCATCATGAGAAGGCATGTGATGATCATATGTGGATGATCAATGTGATCATCCATATATGTGATGATCCATAGTGGATCAGTGTTATGTCTTCTTATCCCACATACACCCATTCTTTCCCATGCAGACATACCTGCATGTGTGTACCCTTAAGGGATGTTGCTCTCAGCTTAGGCATTGCTGGAAACATAAAGAAGGAATATTTTTCCCTAGCCTACTTTATATAAAATAATCAACTGAATGAAGACCATCATAACTTCAGGGTTATTTCCATATTTAAATGTTGACGGGTCAAATATGAGAAGAATAGCCTGACAAGCATGTTTGATGAGAACTTTTATGTATGGATTACTGTTCCATCTGTAGAAGGAGGTAGCCATTAAACATAAGTGTGTTATTCAGTGGTTAGAATATAACTCTAGGCTTGAAACTGAAGTTCTGCACCTAAAGAAGGAGATAATGGCCTATACCATCTCACAATTTCAACAGAAGAAACAGTACAACCCATGAAGAATTCTGGTTTATCCTTAGGTCCGTTGTCCTTGACTTCTCTAACTCCTTGTCTGAAACCAAGGTGTCAATGCCCTGCCACGTTATTCTTCCCTCTTTGGGGTAGATACCAGCTGTAAAGATTTTTGTTTTTTTCACAAGATTTTTTTTTTTTCCTAATACAATGTGAAAAATGAGCTTGTGTCGCAATTCATGCATGTATATGCAAAACATATTTTTTTTATCATAAAGAACTTAATTTTGCCCACTGCAAATACCTTTTTGTCCTATATAGTACAGAAAACAATACTCTGTTTGCAGCATGGAAATAATGAATGTTTTTTTGTCCAGTACTTTAGATTGCCCAATATGTACTCTGTTCCATTTCATCCTTTGTTTTTGATCAAGTGTATATATAATTTTATATCTGCATGTTATCTATCATAGTGACATCAACAGGTCCACTAGAGAGGGAGTGGACTTTGATTCAAACCTTTTGACTGTCTCAGAAGCTAGTAATTTTCAGCATTTAGTGCTTTCCAAGACAGTAAAGTTTACATTGCAAAAGTGATATTTTTTCCTGATGGTGGAAAATTACTAGAAGTTTTTACACTCTTTTTCTGAAATTACTTTCTCTTTGGTGTTTTTTTAGAGGATAAAGTACATACACATGTGCCTATTTAATAGGTCTTGGCATTACTATATATGAGTTTGTACATGACACACCGACAAATGACATCACAAATGGAAGTACTCTGAGGATTTCAAATTTAAAAGCTATTATTGTTTAAATCTCCCTGTTTCTCTATGAAGAATGTTATTTTACTCTTGTATATACACTCACACTCATAAAGGCCCAGATTCATCCTACCATACTTTATTTATTCATGTTGGGAGATCAGTAACCTGGGATCCCTCTGTTCTTAAGCTGAGCCTGTTCTCATGTTCTTAAAAAGATTTTTGTTTCTATAGAAGCTATCATTCATATATACAATTTGATGAAATTTTAATTTGTGTGACTCAACATTGTGATAGAAAGGAGAACTAACAGTCAAGTAAGCTGGTACACAGAAGGCTAAAGAGACGACCTCTGTCCCCCATAAAACCAAGGTTTACTTACCCTCCTGAAACCCAGTGATCTGACATGAGTCCTGAAATGTCTTGTCCTGTGCTCTAAGAACTAGCAGAGGCAAATGATCAGACTTCTTTTTCAGGGGGCAGCATTTGTAACACACATTCTACCCAATGTGACAGGGACACAAAAGAAACATAGTACTACTGTGACTGACTCAGGTAGTCTGTGAACAATTTATCTGAAATTGATTGTCACGAAAGCCTGTACTCTCATTCATCATCTACTCATCAGGGGCTAGCATGGGAGTCTCGGTGAAAGAAATAATCAACAAGGATGATTAAAGGATGCAATTATCTTTCTCAGCTCAGGCTTTGGCACAGTAAGAGTTGCTAATGGGTAGAAGATATGTTTTGAGAGATTACATGTGTCTTAAGCTACTTTTCTGAGTGGCCAGATCCAAAGTTGTCTTGTGATGTTATTTCTGGAATTTTTTTTCAAAGGGGTTGTCTTCATCCCTAAGGTGAAGTCAACCTTATAACTAGAAAGTATATAAAGAATCTCAAATGTAATAATCCCTTTTACTGTTGCTGAAGTGAAATACATATATATTTTATAAACAATAAGAAAAACTATCAGATTAAGATATTTGTCACTGAGTATCTCTGATTATTACTGGCTTTTTCAGGTCAGTTTTCAGTTCAGTTTGAGGTATCCTTTATACCTAGAATTGACAGGGCATATAGAATATGATTGCCTTATAATACACAATATGTAGTAGGGGAGAAATTAATATTGCAGATACTGCTGTCAAACAGTTCCTTAAAAATCTTCCCATCCTGGTTTTCTCTCTCTTCCCCAGAACACCCACAAAAGCACATTGGTTTAAGAATATCTTTTTTCTTTTATAGGCTCTAAAAACTAAAGCAAGGCAAAACAAACAGAAACGTCGTTTTTCATATATTAAGCATTAAAATACAGAGAAATATTAAAAAGCAGAAAATATGTACATTCATGCTTGCTTTCACAGAAAGAGAAGATTCCCTCACAAGTCAATTTCCTGTTGGAGAACTCTGTTGTCCTTACAGTCTGACAGCTAATGTCACTGTGCACCAGGTTAATCTATCTTTATATAATACAAATCAGAAATAGGAAAAAAAAAATAAGGTAGCAAATGGCAGAACAACAAATCAGACAGCTACCGATGATTAATTTTTCCCTAGAGTTTCCCAAAGGTAGTCAATGATAAAAGATGAAAAAATTTCAAGCTCTATCATTTTTATAGAGAAAAAGAAAAGTTAATAAATGAGTAAATAAAAATCAGTAAATTTAATTATTTCTCGTATTGGTTTGTAAAATGCTATTATACTTTTCACTACTTCTGATTGATCTATTTAGGGACTAGGGAAAAGGAAAGAAGTAATCAGCCAAGATGATTCCAGGCACAGTTCCTTTTCTTTTCTCAATCTGGCACTGTAGCTTCTGTCCATCAAAGGATCAAGCTAAGGAATTATGCATTAACAATCTGGTCTTGAAAATCTTAACATAAGTATTATATTATTTTGTGCTCAGACAGAATTTATTTTTGTTTGAAGTGTGCCTGGGATCATTAGCAACCTGTAGCATTAAGGTCATAGATCACATCTAAAACCTTAATGTTATTCTCGGAGAAATCACTTTCTGAATGCTACTTGGAACAAACTTCAACTCCTAATTGTCTAGGAAGAGCTCTCCATCCAAGTATCCATTCATTCAGATGTCTCAAATTATGAATATGCTAATGAAGAACAAACAGGGAAAGACTCTTGAGATGAACATAACTTGTCCTTAAACAGATTTCATGTCATCACCACAAGCCTGTGCAGAGATAGAATAATGCTAACATTCAAAATTAGCTTGTCTATTACAAACTTTTTGCTTTCCTTTTACTACTCTTTTAACACTTCTTGGACTATTTGCATGAGGCAGGTTGCCTTGGCCCTGAATTTTCCCAGAACATTTTATAGTTTAGTACTAAGTGGCAACCTTTGAAAGAGGGAAAGTATAAATTTGTTTTGCTACAAATGACTGGGCATTAAAGCTTTCTTTAAATTCTGGGCAAGTGTTCCACCTCTACTGCTCCCTGGGAATGGTGACCTACTGCACATTTTGGGGTGCCTGACCTGTTAGCGCATGTGCAGTACACTTCAAGTGGGAGAAGAATCCTAATTCCTCATAAGAATTAGTCACCTGTGTTCCGACACTACTTAATGTAATGCTAATCCACCTCTGCTGATGATTGTTTGAGTTATGCTGTGAGGAGAGGTGCACTATCATTCTAATATGACCAAAGACAGAAGATCAGGATAAACAGTTATAAGTTCCTCTGTTACAAAACAAAAGAAATGCCTGAATTAACAATGTTTTGGTGGAGTTTGTCATGCATTCTGACTAAACCATAAGGAACTGGACTGCCTACCACTCAGAAAATGTCCCCAGGTGGTATACAAAGGCTTAAATTATAAGCCTTAACTTAAAGTTGACTTGTGAGTGAATTTCCTAACCTGTATTATAGTAACATGAAGTGTGACCTTGAGATTCTTTTCCCAGCTTCTATCACATCAGCATGAAATAAGACTGTGAGAGTTTTATGCCTACAATTCAAAGCCAATGCAGAATACCAAAATAGCAGCTTCTTGAACGTATCTCGGATACTGGCCAAATCTCAGATGTGCCCGTGCGAAGTGAAACTTACCCACCAGTTGTTGTGCCTTTCTGTCTGCATAATTTGTTTGTTAGATTGTATAAAAGCAGGACCCTCCCACGGCAAAGATGGAGACCTCACCTATGAATGGATGCCCTCCATAGGACTTCCCAATTGCTGGGGAGAGGCTCTCCAAATCCTTCACTGTGACAGGGCTTCCCAGCTGTTGTACAGGATGTGGATGATGATAAGTAATTGAGCAATTGGTGATGTTTCTTTCTTAGTCACTATGTTTTCTCTTCTGTAGTAATGATTAGGTGCATTACCCTGTTTAACTCTGTACTTTGTTTATTCTTTTTTTTTCCTTGTTTTAAACTAGACTAAAGTAAGTTTGTTTCTAGTATTCTGTTGGTGTCTGTGTCCTTTTTGCTAGCCCCATCAATTGGCAAAACACCAAGGAACCAAAGCAGGTTTCTACATAAATTTTGATCTATTACCAAATTGATGTATCAAATCAGCTTAGCACCTATCTCAGGTCAAAGCCGTTTTGGAGACCTCAGCCTATTTGCCACTTTTCAGGTCTTCCCTAAGAAAAGAAATTTAGTTCAGTAAGTTGAAGGAAAACAAGTACTCCGCATGAGTTCTCCTCCAAATAGCTATAGATACATAGTTTACTTAGAGCTAGTAATTGGAACTCTCCTGTGTACTCACACTAAGAAAATGGGAAGGCTTAACTGTTTTCAACTAAAATCACTGAAATGAAGGGGCTATACATAAATATGCTTAGAAACTGCAGAAATCAAGAATCACAAAAGAACACTAAGTCCTGGAGGAAGAAGTGCTAACAGGAAAGTTCAGAGGAAAACTGAGGATCTACTTGTATCCTTATTTTCAGGCTCCACAGAAGTCAGAGAAGAAAAACAGTAAGCAGTGGCAGTAAGATTTTCACCTTAATTTAAAGTCTTACTACAGTTTGTCAAAACAGCTTTGATCTTGATAACAGAAGTAAAAATATTCTTGAAATACGAAAGGTAGCTATACCTTAAACCCATGAAATTAACTATAATAGAGATTAGGTGAAATGAGTGATCATTTCACTCAAAATTTTTCAGAAAAATCCCTGAAAAATTCTATCATATTTTTTCATTTGTAATAAAAAAATGGATTGAGAATATTACCAAATATATATACTCTACTAAGTAAATAACATAAATTGATGAAGAGCTCAAATACTGTTAAAAAAGCAAGGGGGTTATGTAACAGTAAATGAGTTAAGTTTGTCAATTTAGCAAACTATTTAAAGTCTTACCAAGTAATCATGTCTTTTTAATTCATTCCATAAATTCCTGTTAAAAAATGGTGGTTTTTTTCCAGATGATCTTGTTGGTACAGAGTAAGATTTACTAATTGTACTAAAATGATGAATGTTTTGAATAATGATAATCATTTAACACTGAACCGTTTTCTATCATGATTATAATTTAACAAGACTCATGAAATCTTGTTAAAAGTCTCAGTGGTCTACAAAGGCAGAAGACTTAGAAAGTCACTGGAAAAACACTTTAATTATATGTGGTCCTCTTCATTCCAGTTAGACTTGAAGATAATATCTTCAGTAACAAAAGAGAGCCTTAGGATCATATTGTGTTTAATATCAAAACCTCATTGCTTTGAAACCTCTGTTCTAAATTTAACACTCATACTAATCAAATGATACACCTTGATGCAACTTTTCAGCTTTTTCTTTTGAATTATATTCAGTAATCATCATACAATTAAAATATCTAGATTTTTTTTTTCCAGTTTCTACTAGAAGTGCAAACCCAATAATTAAGAATCCTTGCATTTTTGTACAATGGAGGTATTAAAAATTAATACAATCACAGACTGGATGAGATTGGAAAGAACCTCGGGAAGTTATCTTTTCTAACCCCCCTGCTCAAGCAGGGCACCTAGACCATGCTGCCCAGGAGCACGTCCAGATTGCTTTTGAATATCTCCAAGTAGGAAGACTTAATGACCTCCCTGTGAAAGCTGTTCCAGTTTTTGACCACCCTCACAGTAAAAAACTGTTTCCTGATGTTCAGGTTGAACCTCCTGTATTTCAGTTTGTGCCTATTGTCTATAGTTTTCTCACTGGGCACCACTGAAAAAAAGCCTGTCTTCCTCTTCTTTGCACCCTCCCTTGAGGCATTCATCTCATCAGTACACTGATGAGATCCCCCTGAGCCTCGTCTTCTGAAGTCTCAGTTCTCTCAGCTTTTCCTCATATGCTCCAGGTCCTTAATCATCTTCATAGCCCTTTACTGGACTCTCTTCAAGATGTCCATGTCTCTTCTGTATTGGGAAACCCAGAGCTGGCCTCAGTACTCCCAATGTGGCTTCTCCAGTGCTGAGCAGGGGGAAGGATCACCTCTCTCTACCTGCTGGCAAGACTCCTCCTAATGCAGTCCAGGATACAGTTAGTCTTCCCTGAGACAGGGGTACATTGCTAGCTCTTCTTCAACTTGGTGTCTATCAGGACCCCTAGGTCCTTTTCTGCCAATCTGCTTTCCAGCCAGTCAGTGTGTAAGTTGACAGAGAAATGTTTACAACTTCTATGTTGTCTTTGAGCATCTGCCTAAAACCTTGTTAAAACTTCATTACACATAACATTATGAAGCTATTAATAAAACTATTTTGACACAATGTCCAAGTTGAATAAACAATGAAATTGTGCTCATTTGACCATTAGAAAGAACATTTTAAAGCAGAGATAAAATCTGAAAATAAATTTGCAGGATATAGATTCTCTGCTGCTGCATTTCATGACAGTTTTCTTTCAGCCTATGTGCGTGAGAACAGCTTTAAACTATTATTGTGTTTACCTTTTCAGCTTCAAACTTTCTAATTTGACCTGATTTTACTCTTTACACTATAGCCGTGACATTATTTTGGTTTCAGTAGTGGCTTTCTGATAATTTATCAATTCCTTTTAATGAATTATGAAATAAATTGACATGGAAGCAGACAACTCTAATCTATTATTCTAATTCTTAACAATTACTAATCACTTAAGTGGCATCTTCCTGCTTGAATCTAAGCTATATTTTTTATATCTATCTTGTTTTTACTGAGTGTACAGACTTATTCATTGTCACTATCTCTCTCAAATTAATTTCAGCTGAGTTGTTATACTTGAATAAGTAAAAGATTTCCCATTTAGAATATTTTTTACAAGTATTGCTCTTTGTACAGAGAAAAGAAAACAAATCAAGATAAATTATCTTAATCACAAACAAATTTACCAGTTAGTGCTCAGCAAAAAGCTGAGCATGACTCCTTTTTGTGAAGGCAAGTCCAAGCTACTCAGAACTAGAATTAGGAACCTAAAAGAATGGGAGAACTGGAGAACAACTGAATTTTTTAAAAAAGGACATGAAAACAAAATCAGATTTTCCAATATTTCATTGAATATTTTAGCTTTGAACTTTAACCTGGAATGTGGGAGTTCACTTACAGAATCATCTGGGGTGAAATACCAAGTGAAACAGCAATATTGTCAAATCTGTTATTTCTTTCTTTCCTTAAAATCTTTTTGTATAACAAAAAGGTCTTTTTTAAGGTCACTGATCAAATTATGTTGTCCACAATATAAATACTGTAGTAATTTATTTTCCTCCTTTTAATATATGAATCATTACCCATGATATTAGGTAACAAAACTTTTGTAAGAATTAAAACCTGTTGGCCGTGCCTATGTTGAACTTTTGTTTTTAAAGGGACTTTTAATGTAGCATTTTAATGTCAAAGACAATTGATACAGATTACCCAGCAAACAGGATCTTTCTATTCCCGTACTAAACTCTGGAAGAGTGTAAAACCATTGCTACCTAATGGCTGATGCTTTGAATGACAATGTCTGAAATTGAGTGTAATGTTTGGCAGTGACTTGTTCAGAAACCACCGACAGTCATCAGTGCCCTATAGGCTGGTTTATCTGTCTGTCAAACAGGATTATTATTTACTTCCTCAAAGGCTCGGTAAGGCCTAATGAATGCATATAACAAGCTTTAGGAGCTCTAGGTGAACATCCCTGTACATAAGAATAAAGTGTTACTGTGAGGCTGACTTTGGGAAATGCAAGAAGGTCCTGTACCAGAGCCAGCCAGTTACACCAGGAACTGCCAAACCAGACCAGAAGCCAGTCAACTGTCACCAGATTATTTAATGCCTGGATTTCCTAGCTTTACCATGATTATATCTCTCTACTTTTCCCTCCCCAGCCTCACATCTCCCTGTCCCTCAGGTGTCTGCCCCACCCTGAATGACAGGAACTGATGATGTTTTCCCTCTGATTAAAACCCTATTCTCCCATGGAAAGTATTAATCCAATTCCCATAAGAGAATTTCAATGCTATTTTGTCTAAATCCTGTTCCCAGATCATGCTTTTCCTGTCTCTGTTGTGAGCAGTGCCTCCTCTCATTGTATGGAAGAAAGCTTATTTGACAAGGACCTATGGCAGATCCTGCCCTTTACAGGAGATTTAGGCTTGTTCTGCATTTGCTATGAAAAAAAGCTCTACAGAAGCAGAAAGTGTCATCTTTGAAGAAGGATGAGATATTTTTGCAGTCAATGAGGGATATTAGAGGATTTCTGCACAGGTATCTTGACATAAATTTCCTCTTTACTTCCAGATATTACCACCCGAAGAGATTCTCATTTCTAATGAGTTAGCATTTCATTGTTGTACAGTTGTTTAATGTTGCTTTCCTTTGACAAATGGTACCTTTACAACTAAATAAAACAAATAAAAAATGAACTGTGTGATAAACTTGTTAGCTAATATCCATGTGAAAGCTTCAAAACTGCTTGTAGAAATAAAGCTAAAGTAAAGGAAACCTACACAAGCAAGGTAAGTAAGTGAAGCCAGAATTCACAACTGGAGTTGTTTTGAGGATGCCTGTGTATGATTATAGGTATGCTATATCTTTATAAGTGTATTTATTCAAATTGCTTCTGCTCTGGCATTCTTTTGACATGAGAACCAAATCGCTGAGAGAACAAATGTCAAATTCTGTCTTCAGATAGGCATGCTTAGTTCCCCCTTGTTTAATGAGAGTGAACTTTCAGAGCAATGCTGCTTCCCAAGTGTTGCCAAGGCAGCTGAAGTTTTGAAGTAATAGAGTGTCAGGGGAGGCTTTGTTCTGAAAATTTCACATAAACTTCAGCTGGGGTGATTCGGATAAACCTAAATCAATCCTGGCACAAATATCTGAGCTTATTGTCATCTTTTTGGTTATTTGTTTTGAAGAGTAGGCCATAAAGATATAGTCAATATTATTATATTGTGTGACTATATTGATTTTTTTTTTTTAATATAAGCAAGGGCTCAGCCCTTAACCTAGAAATAGATTCATTATAGGGTGGGATATAAACAAAATGATGATAAGATAGTATAGTTTTCATCATAACACCCCTTTTCGTTTTGAACTGATGAACTTATCAGTGAAGTTGAGTCTGACAAGACAGGGAAAATTGTGTTTGGGTGGGGGAAAATACCTTTACAATCTTTGAGAAGCTGTTGTGTTTACCACAGATATCATTGTCCAAAGTGTAGTTTGAAAGACATATCACACTGGTGGATTTTCTCTTGCATAAACTGTACGACTGGAAGAAATCTTTGAATGTGAAGTTAGTAAATGCTCAGCAGGAGTATACTAAATTCTTGAAGAGTTACTCTCTACAGAGCCACCCTCACCAAGTGCTCTCCAGCCTTGCAGAACTCCTGTGTGACAGCCTGCAAGCAGGACCTTGTATTCTTCATTGCCAGGCTGTGAGCAGGAGGCTTGGGTCTCCTTCACTGCCTGGTTCTGCCAGAATTCCAAGGGGGCAAGAAAATATTATTTCTTCTACACTGAGTAACCCTACTTCTGGCAAGAGATGCCTATGAAGGAAACTGCCTTTTGGCACAGAAAGACAGGAACATGAGGAAGAGGAGGATAAGGATGTGTTGAGATGCACAGAACTAGGCTTGTGCCTTGTTTTGGTATGTTGGGAGGCAACGGATATCTTGCAAAGGCTGCCAGGGCAAAGGACCAGAGGAGAAAGGGGGAAAACTCTAGAACAAAAGAAACCCCTGTGTCTTTTCAGAAATAGTTGTGAAACACAGATGGCATCAAATAGTCATGGCTATAGTCATGAAAGTAACAGAAGGGGCACAGATTTTTCCTATCTGTATGATCATGAGATAAACATTCCTTGGAGGGAAGCGAGAGGGAAGAAATCAACCACAAAGTAATAGGCTGACTGCTTGTGTCACAACTGTGAAATATTACATCAAAAGATTCATAACCTTTTCTGTTAACCTAAAACATGTTCTTCAAATGTAGATTTTTATCTTTGAGGGCAGCCTTCCATGAAGAAGTAAGGCTTGCAAAAAATTAAGACCTCTAATAATGGGCACCCCAAGTCAGCAAATGAATAAATCTTTACAGGAGAAGGAGCTACCATCCAGCTCGTCCCCACCATCTGTCTCATCAGTCACTACATCCACACAGGACATTCTCACATCTAGATTCAGATTCAAATTAGTAAATGGCATTAAAAAAAAAAAAAAAAAAAAATTCTTTGAGTTGTTTTACTGTAG
Source organism: Antrostomus carolinensis (assembly GCF_000700745.2). Taxonomy (NCBI): domain Eukaryota; kingdom Metazoa; phylum Chordata; class Aves; order Caprimulgiformes; family Caprimulgidae; genus Antrostomus; species Antrostomus carolinensis. The sequence goes on from NW_010340459.1 coordinate 15,317, forward strand.
GCCTTGCTATGATTTCAAGAGACTGTTTCTTAATTTCCTAGGTTAGTGCATTTTCCCAACGACAAATTGAAAGTATAACAATAGTTTTGTGGGGTTATTTTGGGGTTTTTTTGTGGGTTTGGTTAGGGGTTTTTTTGTTTCTCTGGGGTTTTTTTTGTTTTGTTTTGTTTTTGTTTTGTTTTGTTTTTCAGGAAAACCATTTCCAGAAGCTATTTATAATTACAAAAGAAAATGAAATCCAAAGGCTGTGTTTTTACCATGAAAATCAGCTAATTTAAGGCACCTACCGAGAGAGAATTTGGCCTCAAGTCACTTGAGGGATACCCAGTTGACCTCAGATGACCCCAAGGTTGCCTACATGGAGGAGAGTTTGAGCTCAAGTGATCCCATGGGATACATGGTTGACTTCACATGATTCCAAAGTGGCTCTCAGAGGGGAAGTTTCACCTGAAGTGACCATAAGGCACACCAGGTTGACCTCAGATGACGTCAAGCTGACCCACTAGAGGGTGAGTTTCACCTCAAGTGACCCTAAGGGCACCTGGGTTGACCTCAAATGACCCCAAGGTAGCCCACCAGATAGGGAGTTTGAAGTGAAGTGATCCCATGGGATACCTGTTTCACGTCAGATGACCCCAGGTTGGCCCAGCAGAGGGGGATTTTGACCTCAAATGACCCCACGGGATACCTGGGTGACCTCAAATGACCCTTAGTTGCCCCCCCCACCCCCGACAGGGAGTTTGACCTCAAGTGACCCCACTGGCAACTGGGTTGACCTCAGATAACACCAAGGTGACCCATCAGAGAATTTGACCTCAAGTGACCACATGGGCTACTTGTATAACCTCAGATGACCCTTAGTTGCCCCCCAAAAAGGGAGTTTGATCTCAAGTGACCTCACAGGCCACCAGGGTGACATCAGATGACATCCAGGTCTCCTAAGAGAGGGATTGTGACCTCAGGTGACCCCAGTAGCTACCTGGTTGACCTCAGATGACCCCAGGTAGGCCCACCTAGAGAGAGAGTTTGACCTCAAGTGAGCCCACGGGTACCCGGTTGACCTCAGATGATCTTAAGTGGCCCCCCCAGAGAGGGAGTTTGACCTCACGTGACCCAATGGTATACCTGGTTCACCTCAGATGACCCCAGGTGGGACCACCAGAGAGGGATTTTGACCTCAAGTAAGCCCACTGGATACCTGGTTGACCTCAGATGACCCCAAGGTGGCCCCAGAGAGTGTTTGAACTCAAGTGACCCCATGGTCTACCTTGTTGACCTCAGATGACCGCAACATGGTCCCTAGAGAAAGAGTTTGAACTCAAGTGACCCCACGGGGCTTCCAGGTTGACCTCAGATGACCCCAAGGTGGCCAACCAAGATAGAGTTTGACCTGAAGTGACGCCACAGGCTACCTGGTTTACTTCAAATGACAACAAGGTGGCCCACCACAGAGGGAGTTTGACCTCAAGTGACCTCATGGGTTACCAGGTTAACCGCAGATGACTCCCAGTTAACACACCAAACATGGGGTTTGACCTCAAGCGGCTGCACGGGCTACTTGGTTGACCTCAGATGACCCCATTTTGGCCACCCAGAGAGGGAATTTTACCTCAAGTGACCCCACTGGCCACTGGCTTGACCTCAGATGACCCTAGGTTGGAGTACCAGAGAGGGAGCTTGACCTCACGTGACCCCACTGGCCAATGAGTTAACCTCAGGCCCTCTAGCGGGCCAGAAGGTGGCCCGCTAGACAGGAATTTTGACCTCAGAATTTACTTTGGTCCATGTGAGTTGTTCCTGGTCTGACTAAAGCAATGTAGACAAAGGTAGAATTGAGTTGGCATTTAATGAGCTTTTAAAGTACTGATATGCTATAGTAATAATTGAGCTTGATTTATGGCAATTCCACTGGGAAACAAAAATTAAAAACAATCTGTATTTTATATATTTTCTTTTTCTTCAGGTTCAGTATTAGTCTCAGATTACTCATTGGAAGAATACGGATTTACCTCAATATATCTCCCATGTTCATTTACAACAAGTGTGAAAAAAAGGTACTAAAGAAGGAAAAGAAGGCAGAATTGCAACAAAACTTTAAAAGAAAAAGAGAAATAAAAGAATAAGAAGACATGGTACCAAATAAACAAAATTCAACTCATCACCAACACTACTTTATATTTCTTTTGGGTCTGCTGACTTGTCATTCTGAAAATGTTTTCATCTTCAAACCTCCTATTCCATTCTCTACAAGGAAGGAGAAATATGGCACCAACCAAATGGTTCATCACTTCAGTTCCTGAAAAACAGTCAGGCATTTAAGCCATTTTTGCTCACATAGAAGGTGTCCGTATTACTTTCATCAGGTGTCAGTGAGTAACTAAATTTTGTAGATGACATGACATTCATAGAGGATTGTAAAAATCAGCAAGACAGCTGAAGCCTGAAAGTTAGTAAGCAGCCCTTCTGAAGAATGTCATAAATTCAGTTGAATGTTCTCAAAGGCGGAATCAAAAAATTATATCATTAAAGAGAGATAGGGTAATTTGTTAAAAAATGCATGCCCCTTTTGCTTTCCTTTGACATTTATAACATACAAAGTAATTGAAACCGCAGTTGGGACAGTTGAGGTAGCTCTGTGAACAGCAGTCATTCAGTAGGTGGTAACAACACCAATTTGGAAAGGAACAGAACTGCCCTCTTCAAATTTTTTAAACTTGGAATTTTATTTTATTGGTTTTGAGCAAGCTTCAAAGAGAATGCAAAAAAGCCTCTATGATACTTTGATAAATATAAAATTAATTCTCTTATCACGTAGATACAGCCTTGATACCAGAGGATTGAATGCATTAGAAATACCTAGAGATTAGATTTTCTTCATGTTTCTAATCAGAGACACTTAATTTAGGTACCTTAGATGCATGGGTTTGGATTTTTAAAAAAACAAACAGCTTATGGTTTCAGAAAGACCTTATATAAACAAAACACAAATGAGGTTTCCTTTTGGCTTGTAAATGAAAGAGGACCCAATCTGGAACATTAGATCTCTCAGCAAGCACAAGTGTCCCATTTTAAATCATTTTACTGCATGTACAGCTGCACTTCGGTGCACGCAGCACTTTTCCAGACATAACAGAAGTATACCACCAGAAAGTAGAAGTACAGATTTTCCTGCAGGATTTCAGTTCTGTAAGCATAAAGACATAGGAAGTGTTCATGACAAATTTATTTAGCACCAAAAATTCTCCTATTATTTTGGAAAATTAAATCTCTAAGTTTGAGTCTGAATCATAGTCTTTGTTTATTTGACATCTTTATAGCACAAATCAATCTGCCTCTCAATAAATTCAATGTCATTGCAGCAAGTCATAAGGAATGTATCATTACCACTATTTTACAGATTTGATGACTAAGCACAATGAAGTCAAGAGAGTTTCTGTTGTGCAAGGACTAAAACCATTGTAACCAGTTGAAAGGCTGCTCAGAAAGATTGCATGTCTGCTCTGCTGGAAACCTAGACTCCAAGCTTCACTGTAAATCTATATCCATGAAGAACTTCATTCACAGTTTAATACCACTTATGCTACCAATACAGACTGGTACTGGTGAACTTAATAGTTGGAGGTACTTGCCTTACCAATAATTTTATACAGCTTTTTGTTGTTGTTGGATTTAGGTTGGGGTTTTTTTGGTCACTACCATTAACTCACTGGCAAAGTCTTTTTTTCCTGTTATATTTTTCCTTTTTTTCAAGCCCACTTTCCCTTCTGATATGATCTATATCTATAAGTGATTTTTTCTCCTCCCCTTGCCTTTTCCCAGAGAACTGTGTTCATTGCTGATACAAAAAAATCTGTATATGGTCACATAATTTTCTGGTTTTAACTTTTATGTTTCTGAGTGTTGGGAATGCAATTGTTTTAGATCAAGATATGTGTCCTAAATGAATTGAACATAAAATGAACAAACAGTCTGCAACATTTCTACTTACATGGTTCATTTGCAGCTGCCGCTGTAAACTTCCACAGTAACGTAATTTTGACATTACAATTATTTCTTCAGAAATCAATGTTGCTCCCATGATAGACAGTAAAATTGCCTCAACAAGGTAAGAAAAGTCCAGGGCATTTCCTCTGGTTACAGACCACTTGCGAGTACATCCTTCTTCCTGTGTTTGCCTTGACAAATGTCACACATTGATAGAACAGGTAAATTTCAACAAGATTTAGATCTAGTAGTGTGTGGGAGGGGAGAATACTACCAAATGTTTTACAACAGCATATGTTAGTGACTAATGGTGTTACTCAAAACCATAAATAATGAAAGTAATTAATATCACGAGTGCAGCTTGCCTAGCATCTCTCAATTATACAAGTGCTGGATATGTATCAAGTTTATGGTATTGCGTAAATCTTTATTAAACACCATAAAAGGTTTACACTTTTGTAACAATATGCAAATAGACCATTTAATTTGCTTGCAGCTCTATCAAAATTTAAATCCCCATAGGGTACCTAGGTGGCAGTAAGCAAAAGTCTTTCAGGAGTTTGCTGATGACCTGCTTGGCTTCTAGGTGCTCTAGGAAATACCAAACTTGCTGCAGTAGCTTTTTTACAGCAGCAGATAATGACAGATGTCTTTTAGAGGACTCTGTACTTTCTTATATTATGTGTTAGTTCATGATGGGCATACTGTCCATATTGACATAGTTTTCCTGAACTGGCAAATAGGATATGAATTTTTCTGAAAAAAACATCAGGAACTGAGGAGTGCAGGTCCATATTGCTGTCCAAAGGCTCCCACTATAGTGTTCGGGTGGTGTAGGTTCAGTTGAAGCTGAATTTAACAGCTACTTCCCTATTTGTTAGGTGAATCAGCTTGTTGAAGCAGCTTTTTGTCCTAACTGACCACAGAGAGCTTTGGATAGCTAAACACTTTCTCTTGGAGGTACACTACAGGGTATTACCTGTCTTCCTCTTCCTGACAGGGAATTGAAAATCAAACACAAGCTGCACTCAAGAAAAGCTAAGGCCTTTCATATCAGAAAAAGAAGAAATGTATTCTAGGAAAAAAAAAAAAAAGTAATGACAGCTTCAGAAAGAGTATGATAATTATCTGTATTTTTTTGTATTTTATCCAATGATTGTTAATAATTTTCACTTCCATGGAAGCATCCTAACCCACACAGACGTTATTGCTTCCTCCTTAATTTAGTTTAATGTCTGCACTGCATTTAAGGGACACTATTTAGAAGGCAGACTGCAAAATACCCCTAATCAACACTGCTCTTGGGCTGGTTGAAGAGAAGTCAAGTACAGACTGGGAAAAGTGTATGGATGTGAATATAAAATACGGATGTCTTGGATCCTGAGATTGTAGTTAATCTGAGTCAGTCATTTCTGGACTGAGTTCTGTTTCCTCTAGACAAGTTGCTCTGAAATATAAATTGAAATGCTAAAGGACAGGATAGTGTTTTATGTTGTGAGTCTTGTGAAGAGAGTGACAACTTTGAGAACCTCCGAGTCAGATGCCTAAACCCCAAAGCAAAATGGGATTTAAAACAGTTTCCTGATGTCAGCCTCACTTTCTCTTGATCTAGTTAGTGTCTTTAGTAGTACTGCATGTTTGATATTTCTTTCTGGGGCACCTCAGAAGTATCTGTGTTTTGCTTGTGTTACTATCATTATGTTTCTAATTCACTTCTAGTCAAGAATGACTTATCTGAACCAAAACTCCACGGAAATCATCAGAATTGTCATGAAGTAAAACTGGACAATAGCATCCATATCAGGTTTATTCAGTTCATTACTCCAGGATGATGATTACT
>NW_010340459.1:21160-29757 GCF_000700745.2 Antrostomus carolinensis
GCGATACTATATACGTGTTTAAGTGCACTGCTGGATTGGTTCCAGAGTCAGTAAATTGAGATTTCAATATGAAAGTGCTACAGAAATGCAAAGGATTATAACTACTGCCATTGAACAAATACATTCTGTTTCAACATATTTATGTTTATAACATTTAATGCAGATTCCCCTGTTTGTCTTAACTACTTCATAGAAATATTTGCCACAATAAGGGGGGAGCAGACTGAAAATCACTGTTTTAAATATTAACTAAAACTCATGCAGCTTGAAGGCACACACTTGAAGAATGTCTAATTATAACAAAGCAATTTGTTAATTGGTAAGTTTACTTTCTCCTCTCAATATGTCCAGCAAGTATTATACCCTTATTATTTACAAGCCGTTGTTAATACATCATTCATGCATCAGCATTTATTTTACTACTGCTGGTAGTACATTGTTTTTCCTTAGCTGCTCCATTTTGCATTTCATGTTCTATACCTTAATTTCAAGTAATTCATGGTCTTTTTTACTATTATATGTGAGTCTATGTTTGTGAGTGCCTGCGCATACACATGGCAACATGAAGAATTCTTTCAGTTCTTTTTTCCATTAGCTTTAGAAAATACCTTTTGGTCTCTATGCAATATAGACATTTTATTTTCTCTAAATGCAGTTGAAGCAGACTTGTAAGCAACTCTGGAACAAAGATTTGCTGTGCAATAAGAAGGTTAATAATAGTTTATATTTAGATAAGAGTCATCAAAGTGATTCACAAGCTACCTACATTTAAAAGTAGTGATGAATTGTAGCTCCTTCTGAGTTGTGTGCTCAAACAATGTGGCTGGCAAGAAGCAGAGACCAGTTACAAATGCTAGATATTTAAATAGCCTTTCTTAAAAAAATAATAATAATAATAAAAAAAAATCCTTCTGCTGTATAGATTCTGGGTAATGGATTTTCTTTTCATTAAAATTGAAACAAATTCACAAAAGTAGTTTGAGTAACACTTTTCTTTCTTCCTTTCTTCTACCTTTAAAATCCTTAATTCCTCTTCCAAATGCAGTGATTAGAAATCCAAAAGTCTTCCCACTGAAATATCAATTTCCTTTAAAAAGATTTACAGATTAAAATAGAATTAGTTCATAATGAGAAAGTGGGATGTTGAATTACAGAGAGATGCAGATTGTGTTACAATTTGGAGGATCTAGGGAGAAGGTTTAGCAGTCTGGGGTACTTGAAGTTAACATATATTTTGTTCTCAACCTTAGTCCAAACATTTCTGGTTGTCTCCTTTTATGCTTGTTGTTGGAGGTCATCCTTCACAAATACTTTGCATTATAATTATTTTGAATGTGTGCTATGAAAGTTCTTTTATGATTGAATTATCAGTTTGTAGGTTTTCATTTTCCTAAAAATTTTTCCATTTCCAAAAGATCTGACTCTGGAAATGAGCCCAGATTGAGATTTGAGGTAACAACTAACAGATCAAATAAAATCCTGAGATGATCTCTGTGTTTCTGGATGCATTTGAGAGATCTATTAGTGAGGGTAAGACCATATGAAATACATAATTTGAAGAATACATATTTATTTCTTTCAAATGGGATTGGTAAGGGGAGAAAACATCATAAATGAACAATGGGATCTGATGAAGGTGCTCACTCCCAGCACCAATGACCATCTTTCCTTCCAGGACATTCAGCTCACTCTGTAAACTGAGAGTGGTAAGATCAACTGGGATGCAGGTGCAATAAGGGAATTGATCATAATCAATGGGATGTAGGTGAAATCTAAGTTCTAATTAAATATTCCTCATTTGACTTCAGCCCTGACTTATCAGCTCCTAACTTCCACAAATGTCTTGGGATTCATCTCACCAAATATAGGGATTTTGGTCTGTATTACTTGTCTAGTCTTGCTTTACATTCAGGTGAAAAAACCAGATACTTCTAGGTCACATTTGTCTCATTGTAAGCCTAATGTTTAAAATAGATCAAATGAATCACACTCCAGAGAGGTCCATTTCTCTTCATTGATTATAAGAGGAGCCTAAATGTCTAATGTTACGGGAGATTGTGTCTATTCCTCAGGTCTTTGCAGCGAAGGTTGTTGCCATACAGGCACCACTCAGCAAGCTCTAGTCTAGCTGCTTTGTCTACCAGGGCAGTTTCTAGCTGTCTTGGAAACCATGTAATCATGTTGGTGTAGTTTCCTGACTGCACTCTTTTATTTGATGGAATTCCCACATTTAGAGTGAAATGTTTGACACTGGCTTGGTCCCTGCCTGGAACTACAGTACTGTTGTAGAAATAAACTCTAGTTTTCACTTGCAGGTTCTCCAGATGCTGGAAGCTATGATGACATTAAAGCTGGAGGTTTTTTTGCTTTCTGGTTTGCAGGTTCAAATCTAGACCACTGATGTAGGCTTTCAGGGTTCTTTCACAGGGACACTTAGGCACCAAATTTATTTCCATGTCAAGTAAGGTACTAGGGACTCAGAAGTCCCTGCACACCAAATTTAGAGCATAGAGACACAGAGAAGTTGTGGAATAAATGTCAAAAAGGATCTCCGAAGGTAAAAGAGCTAGGAACTGCTGGGCACAAATGCCTTACATGGCTCTGCAGAGCACATGCCCAGAAAACATTACAGAATAAGCACAACAGCCCAGATACCTTAGAACAGCAATTGTATGGACAACGAATGACATTTAAACAACTGTAGGGTTAGAATGAAAAAGCTGCAAAAAGAAAAGGTGAGGGAAATAAAACTGGATCTACATACGTGCACGGGCATGCCAGATTACATTTTCCACATATTGTCACACTGCTGCCCATGAAACACACTTTCAAAGTTCATCACAGTCCAGCACACACAAGTATGTCTTCCACCTCTCCTGTGGAGCTCCTACAACTCTGCCTGGAATTAATCAAATATTTCTGAGTTACGGAATCAAATTCCTGACAAGAAAAGAGATCTAGAGATTGCATCCCAGTTCTTATTTGCATCCAAAGCTTGTTAAATCTCTTCAGAGACAAAGACATTACTCTGTTTCGGAAGTGATGAAAATTCTTAAAAGAGAATTATTTCAGATAAAAAGTTAAAAATTCTACAAGTCAATGTTTACCTCCTGATGGACCCATGGTGAGGGACTGATTCTTCAAGCATAGTAAGTCATCTACCTTCACAGTCATATTTGTGGAAGAAATGGAAGTCTAAATTGGATTTTACATTCTTTCAGGTGCCTTTTATTTTCTTCTCTAAGTTGAGTAATTAAATTCAGTCTCTGGCAGACTGCTATCTGAACCTACATCACAAGGAAAATTCATACTGGTGCAAAAAGACGGAACAATACCTATTGTTAAATACATCACCTTTAAAGACTTATTCATAGATATAAGTAAAAGACTCAAGGTCATAGGCTCTGGAAATGACTTTGCACTGATTTTTTTTCTCAGCGCAAAACGTCAGCAGAGTGGTTACTCTATCTGTTGGCTTCTTCTTTTTCTTGAAGGAAAATATTTTTACCCTATTTTTTCAAACTGTTTATTCAAAGACTAATACAAAATATATTTCCACATTAAACATAAAAGTCTAGTAGTGGTGCATACCTCAGTAGTATAGAAGGATTTAGGTTTCCTTATCCAAAGTTTAGATGGCAACTGAACAACATGCATTAACATGCAACATGACATTAACAACAAGGTCAGACTTGGGAAAAAAAAAAATTACTAAGACATATCAGGAAAAATCAGAAAAATGTTGCACTGCAAACAAAAATACTTTGGCTGACCAAATAATTGAGGAGGTACAGAGTAAGATAAAACAGAGAATCTATAAAATTAATATATAAACTTATGTATAAAGAATTAGGGTTAGAGCCTTTTCCCCTGAAAAAATCCAAGTGGGTATACAGCCATCATTCTTTAATACTTGTAAAATAACAACTGATAAAGTCACAGTAGGTGCTGCAATTTTTTCTTTTTCCACATTTGGATAAGTTAAATTTTGCCAGCTTTTTCAAAATACATTGTGTGATGTAATAAAATTTATGGCTTCTCCTTGCAAATCTTGCAGGTTTTAATACAAATAATTATGAAATGAAGTGGCCATTTTTTCTTTTTTGAGTATAAATGATCGATGCTGTCTTTGGTTCTCCTTTGAATTTTTCAGATTTTATTTTATGATCACTGGTTCTTGTTATTTCATTGCTATATTCCTGAAGGTACATTTTCACTGCCATGAAGTTATCCCTTATAATTATTTTACACATTTAGCTTTCATGTTTCAGTCCACAGAATAATTTTGTGACTCCTGTACTTGTTCTTCCATTTTGGAATATCTGATAAAAAACACTGACAGTAAAACTCTTCCGAAGTTGTTAGCCATTATTAATTTACCACCTCCTTGTTTTTCTGTATGAGAATTTCAGAAGCTTTTTATAAGCCATAACACCATTTCACTTTGAGCTGATTTTCCAGTACTTCCCCCATAGACTTTTAGCATCAGGGCTTTTCAAAGCACCTTTTGGTAGCAGTAGAGACTGTGTCAGTGGCATGAATCCCTTATTAGAGGCAGACAGCTTTGCCATTCTAATAACCCCAGGCTGCTTAGTGATTGTAAGCCTATGCCTGGCTGTTATTTAACATTCTTCTCATCTGTCACCTACTATTTTTTTTTTTTCACCAGCAATTTCGTATTTATTCCTGGATCCTGAATAAAAATAATATTGAATAGTGTGAGATTGAATACCATCTCCTCTGAAAACATTCTCATTCAGAGATTACTCCTCATTGACAACTATTTTTGGAGATCCATCACTTTTTATTCCATTTACCATGTGTTTTATTTTGAAATAGTATAAAGATAATTTTTTTAAATATGTCAGATATTTAAAGCTAAAAGTCTTTTAAAAATCTAAACATATTCAGTCTGTAATAATATCTTTATCAGCTAAACATGTAAACCCATAAAAGAATTAAATCAGGTTTGTCTGACAAGGTTTATTTTCCATAAAACCACTTTGACTGGCATTAATTATATCCCTATCCTCTTATTCTTTATTAACTGATTCCTGTATTATCTCTTCTATTATATTGTCCAGATGGATGTTAGACCAACCAGCCTGCAAATACCATGGTTATCCTGCCTGCCCTTCTGCATTCTGGTGCATCCATAGTATTGTTCTATTGTTCTGGAATATTCAACATATTTGAAGAATTCTGAAAATTAGTATTACTGGAAATCATTTTTAAACTAGGTCTGATGTTTATGCTTAGAAGCTCTTAAAACCTCTTACATTTCTCGCAGGCTGGAATATACTTTATTGTCCTCTTAAGGGTACACACAAAGTGTTACTTATTTTTCCATGCAGAGCAGACATATTTATCAAACACATCTGCCAGCTCTGCATAAATTTTTAACAATTTCACCATTTCCAGTCAGTACACCTATAACAATGTAGGATTTATTTCCATTCTGCTTTAAAATAAACTTTTGTTTATGGTTAATAATCAGCAACATCTTTGTTTTTTTTAATTTTTTTAATCAGCTTTCTGCACTTCAGAACTTTTAATGTATTTTGTCTCCACTTTCTCCTCTACTACACACTGCATTTTTAATTTATTATGAATGCATTCATAGTATCATTGAATCAAGTTTACTTTTTAACTAAAGCTTTTTTTTTTTTTTAATTTTGCTCTTCAAAAGATCTCATTAGCTGTGGACAAAGCACAGAGCCACAGAAAAGTTCATGACTTCTGGATGCCTTCCGGTGCAGCTGGAACTAGGTGGAGTGATGCTATAGTCAATGTATGGACAGTTGTCACAGAATTCTCTTCACCTTTGCTAGAGGCATGCTGTAAACGTACAAAAGACTGTCTCTTTTTGTCATTGTACTTCTGCGTTCCTGGCTGTAATCAGTGTGGCTCCACAGAGACTGCTGCTTGTGAAGTATCATTTAGCAAATAGCAGAGCACAAGACAAAGAGGTGTCAGGACTTATTCTGTGGAAAACATGATGTCACTCAATTTTTCTAACCCATTGGTTAATTACACAAATAGGTTTTTTTCAGGCTTGGATGATCATGTCATCACCTTTCTTATTTAAAATACAGTGTGCAAAACCAGTAAAAAAAAAAAAAAAATCAGTCTTCCTAGCATAATACTGTGAAGATTTAATTCAAACTTGGATTTGCAATACATATTTCCCTGTGATCTGGAATCTGAGAATCTTTGATACTCCAAATGTTAATAACTAAATCATTAGTCCATGGAAGCCTTTTTATTTTTAATCAGTCATTACATATGAATGGCTGTAGAATTATTACCAAAATAGAGTATGTATGCATATTATGGCCAGGAACCTGTGAAAGCTGATATTGAATTGATCTTCCTTATCTGCACTGAACAGTTCAAATTTTGTAAACTCTGGGGTAATTTCAATAAAGAGTTAAAGTCAATTTCAAATGAAACACCAGCTGGATCCTCTATTCAAACTGAAAAATTTAATTACAGTTTTACAGTGAAACAACTGTAAAAAAGAAAAATTATAGGTCTTTAAAAGCATTCCATTAGCTGGCTTTCATTCACATTAAAACATTGTTTCCCTTACCTGAAATCTCAGATACCATTTGAAGAGAAGACATGCTCCATTTTAAAATTTCATATTTATTTACATATTTATTAATGTTTTTTTTAATATTAGGAAGGTTATAAATTGCTTCTGAACTATGACTTTTTCAATTTTATACTCCTAGTGCAGATTATTAATGAGAATACCTCATGCTCTGAAATATTAATCTGCTTGTTTTTATATTTTGAAGCTTCTCACCTGTGTTTGTTAGTAATCCATTTAAGTATATAAAAAATACACATTGCATACATTATGTATATACAGTAAAAGTATTCCAGATAGATTAAGACAATTCCTCAGATCCTTACATATAGCCTGCCGGTCCAGGAAGATCTGAAATTCTTTATACTGGTTGCATGTGTTCCAACTGGAGTCACATACCAACGGATAGTCACAAATACTTATTTTTACTCAGGCCAAGTCCTGTAGGCTCCTGCATGAGTTAGATTCTAGTCACTTAAATTAAATTTCTGTTATTAAATATCCAGTAGAGAACTAGTCCCCAGTATGGTCTCAGAAATAGATGCCACACTAATGGCTAATATATAGAAGTAAATCCATTAATGATTAGTAAATTAATACTGAAAAAGCTAACTGCAAAACACTTTTTTTTTTTTCTGTTCAGTGCTACCTCAGTGGTGGCTGCTAGTAATTCTATTAATTTATTTCATTACAGAGAGGTTTTATTCAATGTATATTCTCAAAGAGAAAACAACACTAGTCTTAGAAAAATGAGAAATAAGGATGTATGAAACCACTGCTGCTCAGTTTCAGAAGGTATTAAACACAAAGGAAGGTTAGCAAAGTCTTTTCATGGAAAATTTACTCTTGTCAACTCGATGAATTTATCTCAAAAGCAACCAAATTCAGGCTTTCTTAAGTCTGGGAAAGCTAAGATTGAATGACTGGGAAGGAAAATTAAAAAAAAAAGCAATTTTTAAAACAATGTTCATGAACAGCATAGAAATAATTGCTCAAGGTCTATAAAGTAACTCCCTTCCCTGAACTGGAGGCTGATATCTGTCAGTCACTAACTGACATTTCTTTAGTGGATAGGCAACATGTTTCTGCTTTGGATATGTCAAATTTTACCAAGATTTAGTACCCACATCTGTGGTCTTTAATGATGGTTTCAAAGAAACATCCCTTGGGAATGAGGACTGAAAGGGCTTTAATCTCCAAGTACTGCTTTTTAAAACAGTATTTAAGCATAATGGAGAAGTATAACATTTGTTTGTCAGTTCTATCATTGAAATAAGACTTGGTCTTTACAATAAAGATTCTTGTATTTGTCACACCTCTAAATTTGTTAAACATGGGAGGACAGCCTCTCTGCTTCTCATGAACAACAGTACCCCTGTGAAGAGACACGCATGTGTGTGCACCCAGAAAGACTAGTGGGAGATATGAACATAGTCAAAGGGGACAGTAGAAATCAGCTTTTATGAAAGGAATGATGGTACAGACTATTTTACATTGGAAACTCTATGGGTCAGATTAAGAAGTCCCAAAGCAGTGGGGGTAATAGTATTGATTTGGAAGGAATGTCTGGTTAATTTTTCACAAGGCGTAGATTCCTCAAAAATCAATAACTTTCTGCTGTATCTTTATTCTTCTGAATAAACTGTGTCTGTCTGAGAAACTTGATTCTTAAGCTCAATTAGAGTCATAAAACATTCACAGACACACACAGCACAAAAGAAACACAAGCTTTCCCAAGCAGTAGTGAGCATTTAACCCCAAGGTAGGACAAACTGAATTATTCTTCCTTGAGACAGTGTTGTCCTTGCACAGATGTGATTTTTTATCATTAGTGCTATAGTTTTCTTTATTTTTGTTGCAATACACAGGCATCTACTCAGAAATTATTTTCAAAGTTTCCCTTCATCTCACGAATATTACATTTAGCATATCACATTTTACATTTTTAAAGCATTTGAAAGAAATACAACTGCTCTTACAAATGATACAAGCAAGGATGCAC
>NW_010340459.1:29772-60904 GCF_000700745.2 Antrostomus carolinensis
TTCCTGTTACAGTGGGATGACAAATACTCTTTGAAGAAGAGATAACACATCCAGAAGGACAACAAAAGGGAGAAATTGTGAGAGATCAGTGTAAAATCAGGGAATTTTACCTAGAGGAGACTGGAGCAAACTCCACCTTGAATAACACACCATGAAACCTAGCTGTGCTGTGTTAGCTACTAAGTTAATCTTTCTGCATCTTATTTATTTAGCTCCATCGATTACATAGTCCATGGGGAAATAAAGCTCTTGAGATAAGCACCTGAATTTGCATGTCTGAAACTAAATTGTGTAAATACCTTTCCTCTTTCTTTAGAAAGATATTGACTATCACTACACATCCCTATTACACAATTCCTGATCTCAGTTACAGTTTTCCAAGTGTGTTAAATTTGCCTTTGCATCATACAGTTTACTTTATGCTAAACTGGAGTCCAAGCAGATTTTATGTTGTGACAGGTGGACATAAAAAGTAATCAAGACATATCCTTAGCAGGAACCTCTTCAGCCCATATGAAACCCCATAGCCAAGAGCTGCATCGTAAGTAGGAGCTTTCCCTGATCACATGAAAGTCAGTCAAGCAGCAGTCATTGACATTCCTTTTCTTAGAGGCAGTGAATTAAATGACTTGTGAACAGCACTCCCCTCTCCTCCTTAATCTGCCTGTCCCTTCCACCTCAGAGTCAGTCTGTTACAAGCAATGCGTGAAAATGCTGGCAGACAGGAGAATCTAACACCAACTGAACACATTTTCTGCAACAATTTTGACATCTTCCCCTCACCAAATTAATATTTTAAATTTTTGCAGATATTCATACATATTTGGTTCCTTTTTAATAAATAAATAAATAAAAATCTATAATGTCTGTAACCAATTTGTTATATTGGGAGAGAAGGAGAAGTAATTAATTAGCACTAGACCAACACCCTCTCCTCCAGTCACTGAACAATGAAGAACAGGATTGAGATGCAAACCTGCGGTAGTGGATGTCACCTTGAGCATGGTTACTTAATCGTCATGTCTGCAGAGGCACAAACACATCCTTACCATAAATGCAAGACATATTAAAACATACTTTGAAGCCTAAGGGTGGATTCAACAGTCCATCTAGCTACAGCAAGCTTGGAGAATGCTAAAACAACTCTAAAATAAAGAAGGTTTTTTTTGCTTGTTGTTTTTTGTTGTTTGTTTTTTTTTTTTACCCAAAGAACCAGTGAGAGGGTATAAAAAGCTGGATACACCACCAAACTTTCTTATTCTGAAATTATTTCTGATGAAACATTGCAGCAGTGAAAACAGGTAATCTTAGCAGCAGACATGACCGTTGTTCGCATAAATTTCCCTTGTTTTAGGTAACTGGCAACACTGTTGATCCAAATGTACAAAATATATCTCTAAATCCTAAACTATATAGTTCTTTTTTCTCTCATTAATTCAGTGTAGTACCATCTGAGGTTTGCAGTGGGTTTTTGCAGAAAACTTATAGCAACATGCAGGAAAAACAGAAAAAAAATCACTTTCACTTTTTAAAATTTTCTTCTGGATTCTGATCTTTCAAATTTTACTTGACAAATTTTAATGTTCTTTAAAAAAATTCCCTGTGATTGTGGAACTGAAAAACATAACTCTAATGCTTATCACCTCCAATACTTATAGTTATCCTACTTAGGTGTTATCTCAAGGACAAACTATAATAGATTAAGAGCAGCAGTGTGCATAAGTGCTGAAGTATGTCTGTATGTGACTGGAGTACATCTATAACTAAGTAGATTCTATATGTCTGCAAAGGTTGCTTGAAATCTTACAACAATAGATTTTCTTATGAGCTATATATAATTGCTTGAACCTGATCTCACTCAAGTTACATTGGGAAACAACATTTCTCACGGTTAGGCATCACAGTGTTCCAGCTCACATCCATGCACAGGACAGAAAACTGACTTTGTATACTACTGCCATACTTAGAGAAGAGCCTCCCCACAGATGAGCCATTCTGATATATTTTTATTTCAACAAGGTATAGCACTCATTGTGGGGAAAAAAAAACAAAAACAAAAACAAAAACATTTGCATTCTTACTTCTTAATGGGAGATTAATGGAAATAACTTGATATTCAAAGGTACAAAATTCCCTTTGGAATAACATGAGATCTGTTACCTAATTCATCCCAGATAAAAGATCTCTGACCTTCATAGATCTGCACTAAGGATGAGTTGGATCTTAGGAGTAAAACTGCCACAAATCTTATTTTAAGTTTCAAAATGGAATGAAGCCAAGGTTAGTCAAAACCCACAAAGTTTCCCTCTGTTTAATGACAAGTCCATAAGCTTCCTATGGTTTTAATGAGAGAACCCTAGGATTATCAAAAAGAGCCCTTCTATATTTTTGCCCTACTATACCTTTCGCTGCATTTTATGCTGAGAGCAAAATTCATGTGACTTTAAGGTTACATTATGAGCATTCTGTGGCAATCTACTGAGAATAACCAGACTATACATATATGTGGTATTGTTATTACTGTAGGTATTTTTTCTCTACTTTTTCCAAGTACCATTTGAAATCTCTCATTGTATGAAAGATTGTATCTTTGAATTTCAAATAAGAGAGGAAAATGCATTTTCAGACTCTAATTTGTTCATAACCATTGTCATTGAACAAAGCTAATTTTTAAACCGTGTTCTATAATAACAATAGGAACAAGAATAACATATGCTGAATGCGTAAACCAATGCCAATGACTGCAAGATTAAGGTTTTCTCTTAACTTCATGCAAAACATTTCACAGCTGGCATTTCAGCAGAAGCATGCTCAGTGTGAAACCTTGTTGGCAAGGAAAATGTTTAATTTTAACAGCTTTGTCTCTTTATTGGGAGTTTGTTTCAGAGTACAGAAAGTTTTATGTAGAATATTTTGGTTTTAAGAGTACAAAGAAGAAATTGATTCTTTTAACAGACTTACTCAATTCATCTTTTTCTTCCCTTAAGTAAATTTTCTTTTCTAAAAGGAAGAGCACATTGGGTATAGAAGTCAAAGGATGTGGAAAAGATCAGCTTTTGTTACTGATGGCCTAATTCACAAAGTATCAGCATGTGCAGGACTTGGACATCAATAGTCCCCCTTCCTTCTATTCCATCTTTCCACCCATGTCTTCCCCTGATCCTCTCCATTACAAATCCACTACATTGCTTTCACTCTTGTTTTATATCCTCTTTGCCTATTAAAAGCAACCAAAATTCATTCTTTGAATCTTTCCCAAGCTGAAACTAGTGATGCTTCAGAGTCGGGGGTGAGGTGGGATAAGCATTCTCCCGAATGAATCATTAGCCAATGCTCCAGCTTAGCGGTTGTGGTGACAAAAGCCCCAGCTTTCAGAGTACCAACTGTTGGCCCTACAGAGGCCAATGTTAGAACTTGATTATATTCTATAGGGTCAGTATTTCACCCTGAGTTTATGGCCAAATGGTAAATATACCAAAATTCTCTCAAGACTTCTGAAGCTTTTTAGTAGAACTGGCATAGTAATGTTTTTCCGTGGAATTCATTGTATAGGATCTGTTATTCCTTGCAAAAAATGTGAAAAATTAAGGCTTCTGAAAGTATTTGTAGGCTGGTTTTACCTAGTTAGCAGTCTTCTGGAAGCTAACTGGCATAGAAACTCCAGATGGGACATAACAGTAGTGAGAACTTGCTACAGCTCTCCCTTTTTCCCTTCGTGTTCCACCAAGAACAATTTTCAAGCTGGTGTAAGGCACAGTGCTTAATTAAGGAGAGAAACATTCAGTGCTTCACTGATGCAGTTTTGACAAGTAGAGCTTTTCTGGAGTGCCTAAGAAATCCTTTAGGCATGGAAGGGCCTGGAAAACACAGTGATAAACCACAGGCAATATTACAAGGTTGCTCTTGTTGACAGCGTCAGGTTTTGATTTTTCTATTGCTTTGAGCTGCGTGTAATGTCAGAGGGTCTCTTGGACAACATGGTATCAGTGAAATCCGAGGGACGAGCTTGGAGGCAACTGCTTTAAAAAGCTCAGCCTCTAGGAATTGTTATAATTACATTCACAAATGGATCACCTCTATCATTTAGAAGATCCCAGATGCAGTGAGAGTTAATGTAATCATAAAGGACAGCTACACAAATGAATATCTGAGGAACAATGGAAAAAGCCTGTGGGAATGAAAGAGCTGGTACAAGAAGATTAAACTTGAACTAAATGCCAAAATAGAACAAAGAATAAATATGCTCGAAACCCACTTTGTGATGTATAAAACACTGATCAAGAATACACCCCTAAAAATGGTTTGGACTATTACCTGTGATAAATCAAGCTGGTCCTCGTGTTTATGAGTCTCAGCTTTGTACAGCTTCCACAACAAATAGTGAATAAACCCTACAACTGAGTTAGTTTACTATTATTACTGCAATATTTCTAAAATGTAGCCTACTCTCACTTTTATTACACTTCTAGACCAGGATAGGTAAAAAGTGCAGGGTTTTTTATGATTTACAGCACTCAGCCTTCTGGGACATAAGCTCCCATAGGCTTCTGATCTTGATATACATGAATTTATTATAGTTAATAACTATACTGACAAAAAGGGTGTTCATGATGCTAAGATCTGTATATTAACACTATTGTGCAGACAGAGGTCATATAGAGTTCTCAATAGCCCTTTTCAGCGCACCTTAATTCGTACTTAATCCCTGGGCTATTACAGGCCTACAGTCTTCACACGTTGCTCTGCCAACATACATCAATCCTGCTCTGTGGAGTATCCTCTGTTATTCCTGTTCCACACCTCTCTTTAAAAGAAAAATGGATGTCATTCTTAATGGTATAGTGAAATCTGTAATGTGGATAAACTGCACACGGGGGACCAGACTGAAGCCGTTAAAATTATTTTCACTATGGGTCTTAATGCAGAATTGGAGCACTAATCTCCAGAGATAAAGGGCATATAGCTGATTCACCACTTTTTTTAGATTGATTTCATTATTTGTTTGCTCTGTAACATTCACCAATTTCCTAGACCCTTGAGCGTTCAGAAAGTCTTGGCAACATAACTGTATTCAAAAGTACTGTGCCTGGCTGACAGCTCTGAAGTGTTCAAAACATACCTTCGTTATCCAGACTGGAATTAATTGAGTCTTTTTAGCACAGATTATATTGATATGAAATAGGCTATTATACAGTAGGAATACAGCATTTAAAAATCTTGTTGAATGGACACAATGCTCACTAGCTTTGTATTGATTTCTCCAAGCAGGGATTATGAAAAAAACTCATTTCAAGCTGAGTTAAGTTTTGCTAAACTTGAAAAAAGGTTTCTATTAGTTCAATTACCGCACACCAAAGAGTGATCTAGCATTCAAAGAGTTGCATCTTGTTTGGCCTGATTTCCAGATCACTGAGATTCTCTGAAAAACAGCTGTTAACATAAACTAGTATGCATTCAATAAAACCTCAAAGTGTGGTGCATCACTTTAAAATGATTACTTTGCTGCTTCAAGCTGAGACCTTTGATTTTTGTTGCTTCTTGTTAGTGGAATAAGTGGAAGAATATAGATATTATATGCTTCTTTTTACATGTCTATTCTTCTGCATATGAAATAAGAGATTTTAATTATTTGGAATATTTAAATTAGAGAGGCAAATAAAAGATTAAAAGTGACATTTTATTTGTTTTCTTAGGGTTGAAGTCTGGCAATCAATTAAATGACTTCACCATATCCTTAAGGGACACTGAGTGTGAAGAGCAAAAACCTCTGGAGACAGGTTTTGAAACATTGCATAAATCATGGTCTCCTGAAACAGTGGACGTAAACTCTTTTGATGGTTCACTGAAAAATGTTTCAGTGGTCATTTAGTGTAAGAAATGCTATTTTCCTTTCTTTCTATTTGTCTTGGATGGAACATGTAAGGACTGGGAAATTGATTAGTGGTTTGGGAGAAATTGCAAAAAGAAAGCAAAAAGGAGAAAAAGGGACAGCAGAGGAACTGCAGTTTCTCTCAGTCACTGCAAGAGCCATGATCCATTTGGCTTTGACATTTTTCCATCAAATATTTCCAAGTATGTGCAAAAACATGGTCTCATTGTCAACAAATAACACTATATAAAGGCCTGCATGTGGTTATGGGAATAAAACCCTCTAATGGCCAGACAGAGTTGATTTTGGTACAGAAATGTTAAGGGTAAAATATGTAATTAGATGATTGTAATTGTATCACAAGAGCACAACTCTCTTCCAGTCTTTAGCTTAATTAAAGCTACATCTACAGAAAGGTAAGTAAATTATAGGATTACTTCTGTGCTCAGTATACAATTTTACAGTGATATTCCTTTACATAGACTCTTCTGTACTGTTTACTGAACTGAGTGGAAAGTAGGGTAACTCTGAGGACCTAGAAATTTTGGGAGGGACTGAAATTAATAAATTTAGGATAGTAATTAGAAGTTGCTTCTAGTCACAAAAGAAATAAAAGTCTGAACCATCTTCCAATAGGAATGAATAGTGAGAACAAACCCCTCTCCCGAGCCATCTGTACGCAGTGTAATGTGACATTATGAATTACATGTATAAAGCACTATGAAATAATTGCCTGCTTTTATGGGAATTGGATTCACTGACCTTGGAGGTTCTTGCTAGTCTTATATTCCACGTCTGTCTTTTTGATCACAACAATAGGAAGGCCCTCAGCCCTTATTCTCTGAGACTGAAACTCAATTTATCTTCATTACACAATCATGTAACCCTATCATTTGATTTTTTTTTTTTTCACTTTGTGGACTGAATTTTCATGTGTTCAACTCTGTTCATCTCTTTTCTTTTTTTTTTTTTTTTTTTTTAATTTTGTGCTTTAGCAAAGGTTTTCTTATTAGTTCCAGGTTTTTTACACAAGGTTTTAATGTTTTTCAACCTGAAGTAGAATATAAATTTTATAATATTAGAAACAAGGTTCTAAACTCACATAGATCAATTAGATTCATAATCAGACATATCAAACATATCATCCCTATTTTAACACAAGGTATTATGATATCAGGTGGACACCTGGCAAATCTAGAAAGTTCATTGTACAGCTATGTGCATTTTAACTAAGTCTGAAACACACAACTAATACGATATGATGGCAGGTTTTCACATAGTAACTTTGCTGTGTTGTGTTGGTAGCACAGTAGCAGCTAAGTAAATATGGATGCTTAATGGAGTATACTGCTAGAGTATTGTATATCAAATTAATGACCTTATTTATAACTCACATTAAATTTTCCATAGTCTTGTTTTAAGACCAGAGGCTATTTTTTTAAGTTGATATGGAGTGTTCCTTTTTTCACCTTCCTGTCTCGGTCCTGAGATTAAGCACCACATTTTGAGCTGGCATAAGTTGTTATCACCCTTCTGAAGGCAATGAAGCAATTCTAATGTACACTAACCGAAGATCTGTCCAAACAAAATGAAGAACCTAAATCCTAAAGGGAAGTAGTACATAGCTTCTCTGACTACAATGATAGCTGGGAGTGTGAGAACATTTTAAGATTTAGGCAGAGGTGGCTTATTTGTACAACTAATTTCTATAATTAGTGGCAAAATCTTATTTCCATATGCTACGGACAGCTATCTTTGTAGAATCATACACAAATTGCCAGGCTGTAAAAGATAGGATGCTAGCAATTAAAAATCAGTCACTACTTTATATATTGACAGTAAAAAAACCAAACCAAACAAAACCAAAAACAGTCCTGAGTTTTAAACTCAAGAAAACTGTCTGTTCATGTGCAGTATTCATATTCTGTATGAACTTACATAGCCAGGCTTAGCAGCAGTACAATTTAATAGTTCATTATATCATACTATTACAGTATTATTTTCTCCCATCTAGGTGTCAGCACTGGAAATACCATGTGATCTAAATGATCAATAATATTTCATAAGTAATAAAAAACCACACACAAAGAAAACAGTTCTGGACACTTACTTGACTTCATATAGTTTCTCCCTTCACATAACCAATTTACTGAATAATCGAGATAGATTTATAGGCCCTTAATGATGGTATGAAATCCCAGGGTCATTTATCCACAATCAAACAAAGTGACCTTTACATAGACTTGAAGTCCTGACAGTCACAATGACTGCAGATTGTCTTATGGCATCACTGTACCATGGTAGCAGATGTTTGCAATTGTACTTGTTCCACCACCTCTCTAATGATGTGCAATTGTCTTGAGGGAGAAGCAAAAAGCCAACTTAATTTAAGGATGGAAAAAGTGTTTGTTTGAACAAATTAAGAAAAGATAGACAAAGCAGGCAGTATGAGATTTCTAAAAAAGTTAAACCTCTAAGGATGAGTTAGTTTGACTGCATCTTTGATTAAGTTTACTAAAAAATAGAGCCACCAAAAGTACATAATAATATGAATTAGTGTATCTATTCAAGTTTTGGCTGTTTCATCTCAATCAATATTAATTTAATATTAAGTCAACATAAATCTAGCTGCTATTCTCAAATGCGTTCCATAGCCTCTTCCGTGCAATGAAGGATGCTTTTATTTTATGCTTCACATAGCACAAAAGGATGCATTTGCATCATACCTTTCTCATTTCACCTCACCTCCCAACATTGTTATCATTTTGATGACTTTTTATCCTGTTTCCAGTGATACACAGCCCACAGTTGTGCTCACAGACCAGAGGCAAGGGAAAATACAGCAAGTTAACAGCAATTCTGTCACAGATTTTTTGGAAAGGAAAAGAATGGGGTGAGGGAGGAGTAAAAAAGAAAACCTTCTTTAAAAAATTCTATTAGCATTTCTTAATTTTAGGACAATAGAAAGGTTGTTTCATTAAAAAAAGTTTGCTGCATTGTTTAGTAAAATATCTCTTCATAGAGTTACATTCTGATATAATTTTAATGCAGTGCTTTTAAATTTGTATTTAATTTTTACCACTTGCTGGTAACTTTTCTCCAAGTCTCTGTTAGCATATTAAGGCTGATTGAGGACCAGATTAACAACTCTATGTATCTTATTTTGAGTTCTTATCAAGCTATAACCCAAAGTTCATTAGTGTCAATGTTTGGGTTTTTTTAAAATTATATATATATATATGTATTCTGAAAATCTTAGAACAACAGCAGAAACAATGTCAACTAATATAACAGAACTTCAAAAACAGGGAACCTATTTTTTCAAGCCTCCCAAACCCAATAGCCCTTTCTACTTCTTGTTCACTGTATGGTATAATCCTGCAAGGCAGCAGATGCTCTGAATTACGAACAGCAGCATTTCACCTATGTGGGTTTCTGAGGGCTGGAAATTCTACGTGAATACTCCCTGTACTCAGAAATATTTTCTCCTGCAATTTCTTGGTGGGAATTTGCTGGCAAATACCAAAAATCAAACCAACGTTTGAGAAAGAACAGGTGTTGATAAGCATTATAAATCCAAAAACTGTTGACAAAATTTGACAAACTTTCTGAGCTTGTTCTCCATATATGGAATGAAGTTCTACCAAATTGTCTACATAACTCCTTCCAATCCCTTACTCCTACAAATATATACATTGAAAGTGTGCTCACACATGTACACGCACACACACATTTAGGCATGCTCTCTCAAAACTCAGATCTGTAATATTTCAATTAATATTTTCCAAGTCTCTTTTATATTTTGTGTTCCCATATTTACTTCAGACAGAAAAAGCTATGAAATAGAAATCTAACTAGGCTTATCCAGACACAGAATTAGCATTAGGAATGGTAGGCCACCATGTGAAAGCTGCAAGGCTCCCTAAGTATATCTCCTCTGTCCCACCTCCACCTCTCCACAATGATTAAATCACTCTTTCAAATACTCTTTTATACTAAGTATCTTTAATACAGGAGAGCAACAAAGTAGAATAGTGTACCCCAGAAAATAATGTTGCTCATGGTATAGCCTTCTGAAACAGCAAAGACACTGACTTAAATTGTCACAGTTATCCTAGGAAGTAGACTGTACTGCCTGCTATAGAGAAAGGCAAAATGTCTCCAGTGTCATTGCCAGTCTAACCACAGAGAAGGAGAAGGGTAAGACAGGAATTTTTCCTGACTGCAAAGCTGGAAATGGGTCTAACTCTTATATAATATTGGTTTAATAAAGGTGTATTTAACCATAATATAATCCTAACACAGTTAGGAAAGAATACTGATCTGTCCAGTTGAGATTTCACACTACTAGTAGGTACAAAGAAATATCCTACCTACAGGTTGACTGGGATTCTTGAAACACCTACACTTTTCATGACTCAGTGAAAAATTATTTCTTGCCTTTCTTCAGCTCATTCACAAAACCCAGCCTTCTCCAAGAATAAGAAGTCCACAAGGACATCAGTTCCTTCTTTCAGTGGCAAAACAGACTCCTTCTTCCCATAACACATAATTCAATGCACTGATAAAGCCGATCCAATGCATCTGATTTTATACCTGTGCCAGCCTTGGACAGATAATTTATAAAGTAAGATTACGGCTGTAAAAAAGGACATTGCATTCTCATTTGTCTTTAAACTGTTTGAAAGTTTGAGCGTTGTACTGTGTTCATGAATAGTCCAGAATTTCCACACAATGTGCATTATATGTATTAATGTACCAACCCAGTACAATGCATAAATATGACCTTGAACACTTGAGCTGACTCTTGGAAAATAAGTTCAGCAGAACCAGTCAGAGAATATTTTCCTGAAGTTTATGCCTCTAATTTCCGTTGAACTACCTGAGACAGCTATGAGCAACTGGCAACAAGAAGCGGAGAAGGTCCCACAGCTGCATGGAATGCTATTGTTCTTGAGGGATATTTTAACTTTCTTCAAATTTAAGGGCAAGAAATCAGTCAAAGTCCGTATTCTTATCAGCCTGATCTAATCTCAGCACTTTAGACCAGTCGCTGCTGATATGTAAAAAAAAAAAAAATTCCTCTTTTGGCTCAAGGTGCTCATCAGCCATCTGGAACTGCTTCCCTAGTCTCATCCATTATGTAAATGAGATGTAGTATTCGTTATGTTTCATCTACTGATACTAATACATTAATGTAGATCTTACAGCTTGAGCCCCTGAGAAGGAATTGGCTTCACATCACTCACTGGCTTGAGATCACATCCCATTACTTTTAACAGCCCTGTGGCATTTAAGGTCACTTGATTCTTAATACAACAAATTTCTGTGATGTCAGTAAAACCGTAACTACCCCTTCTCATTTTCTTGTCTTTCCTTTTCTCTCCCCAAGAAATTACAGTATTTCAGACCATTGCATATTTGATTTGCTCTATGAGATTCTATTTAATTTCTTCATTTACCTTCATGCCTTTATACTGTTTGAGAATAAAATAGCTGAAAAGTTCTTTCTTTATCCTGAAATAAAGCAGGGGCAAAGCAAGATTTAACATATCAGGGAATTTGTTAACAGTGTTAGTAAGGACATTTACACAGGAGCTGAAAAACAGTTCTGTTCAATATTTCATCTGTCTTTAATTTTTGATACATTAAATGAGACAAATTCAGTCTGGTAATAGCATACCTGTGTAAACAGTCCTTAACCACTCAAGTGAGTAAGTTGAAATCAATGTGTAAATACGCATTACAGCTCTGTCCTTGAAAAGAATAGCTTGAAAGTGCTGCAATCTCAGTCAGTCATATTTATAACTATGAAGTACCATGCAGGATTGAGCCCTGTCAAAAGAGGACAGCAAACTTTGGTAGAAATAGTAGGAATATTCCAATCCAGTACTATTTAACTTTTAAATGAAGATTCAATACATGTCAGGGATTTAACATGCTTGCTCGATATTCCAAATCACCTATAGTGTAAAAGAGGAAAGAAAAGTATAAAGTGCAATTAAAATCTGTCATTTTGCATGGATAATTTAAATATGATTTTCCTGCATTAAAAAAACTGCTTGCCAAATTCAGAGTGGAAAGGAACTTCAAATGCAATATAAGCTTTCAGTGAGCTTTATGCAGAGAACTATCTGTCTGGAAAATATAACCAAACTGTTTTTTTCAGTTGTGCAATGCATTTCAATCAGTCAAGAAAAGTAAAACATGCACCTATAATGAATGAGGTAAACATGCATGACGTAATAATATGTAGTTTGGAATTAGGACATGTATAAATACATCATTTTCCTCTTTTGGACTATTCTTCCATTTTCTTGTTATATATCTGTATTTATCATCTTGAGACAAACTATAATGTTTTGCCTTAAAGTAAAATGGAGACAAAAATACATTTTTGTATTCTCTGTTTTATCAAAAACAATATTAATAGACATTCATTTGCATTTTCTAATTAGACCCAAAATGAGAATGATAGATAGAAAAAGTTTCTGCAAGAAATTTATCTCCTTTCACGTCCTGGAAGAACAAATTATCTTCACTGATATCACCAACTGTAAACAAACTACATGATGAGTTTACTCTGTAGGACCAGCTCTCATATGTCCTATAGTTGATTAAAGGATGAATTAAATGCTGGCATTTTTTTGCATATTCAACACACCCATTTTTTTACACTTATGTTCAATTTAGCAGGCAAAGAGAGATGTTAGCAAACAGTATTTACTCTTGTTTGGTTTTCCTGAATTTAGCTCTGCTACTCTTTATCTGCTTTTTCATATTATAGCTGCACATTGTTTTTTCATGCTTTCTGAATGCAGTTGCAGGGGTAGCATTTAACTTCATGGCTAAACTATCTAATTCCATATTTTTCTTTACTCACCATATCCTATTTAGAGTTTGTTTGTGTGGCAGTATATGATATGTTCTTGCTACCTGCAGCAATATCTAATTACAAACACAGTTCTCCTCCCACAGAGTGCTGGAGAGTTTTGAACAAATTATGCTTTAACACTGACATCAAATGGGCTTGCAAAATTTAAAGCAGAACTGGTTTCAGAGTTTTGTAAGGAAAAAAAAAAAAGGCATTTTTATTGCTGCTGTTTACTATGTTGTTATTCACTGATGCTAAATGTCAGGTATGAAAAGTCACCGGTACCAATTAACAGTTTAATTAGAATTGCAAAGTTATCTTGTAATTGTGCTCTTATTTCAGTCACCTGCAACAGTCTGCTAAGGATACAAATGAAACAAGAAATAAAAAACAAAATATTTTAAATATATTCTTCAAAGCTGTCATATTGAAATTAAAATATACTGACTGGAACATTTTATAAAACAATACATGCCTAGAAATAGAAGATTGCCAAGTATCATGACACAGCTGGAAAGAAACAGGCTAGTAACATGCTGGTTTCAAACAGGTTAATTTGATCAGAACTAAACTAATAGCTTTGAATTTCTGCAGCAAATGCACTTTGCAAATTCAGATTAATTTCACTGCATTCAAGCTTGTATTTTACTTGTTCACAAAGAGAAACATTAATTAATTCAGATTCAGCTTGTAAGTTACATATAAAATCAAAATATTTGAGAGCCAGGACATTATTTCAGTTTTGCAAAAGGAATTAGCTTTCCATTCTGCAATGTACTGTGAAATAGTTTGAACCCATGCCAATAACTATAGTGAATCCAGGAAGTAAACACGTAATTTTTTTTATACCTCAGTTGTGTACCCCAGTTTTCCATCTGCTCACAGTGCAGGGTGAGCTGTTTTGGTCTGTATTAGAAATAGAGGACCAAGTATCAGCATCCTCTGAATCTCAAGCATTTCTCATGCCAAAATGTGGGTTTGCCTTAAAGAACTTTAAATACTCAATAAGTCCAGACTTGAGAATGGGCTGAGAGTTATGCTTGAAAGCCATGTAGGCATAGTCAGAAGCAGGCTGCTTTGGTTCCTCGGGTAAGTCAGTTAGTAATATATAATATATATTTTTATTTGTTCCATCTTGTTATAAACAACACCCTACAATGAGCCACAGTAGGAAGTGTTACACTATCTTTACTTCTGACATCATAGTATGATTTTAATTATCTGTGTTAGATTTGTGCAAAAATGGACTGATATGAAAATTCAGCACTTTTTCAACTCCAATCACAGATAAGACTTTTTCAGTCTATTTAGGAAGGAGTAATAAAAAATAATTTTATAGCAGGAAAATGAAAAATCTTGGCAATTTTAAAACAGGCTTAAAATTTTACAGAAATCCAGCTTTTTTTTTTTTTTTTTTTTTTTCTGTATGCACAATGATGATATAACTGTTCAATTTAAAAATAAACAAAAAAGAAAGGATGCAAGTCTGGGTATTAAGATCTCTGTAGAACTGATACGAATTGCGGATTCTATCTAAAGACAGATGAGATAGAGAAAATAGTTTGTGAAAGAAGCAAATCCTGAAGCAGGTCCTAAACTCTGCTTGCTAGCTGAGAAGATCAGTTTTTAATGAAAAAGGCTGCCTGTCTACAGAGCAGTTTAGGAGCAGATTTAGAAAAACTGACAGAGAATATGCACTGGACTGAAGAAATCTCCCTGAAATAATACTGAAGTCTTTCTGGATGGATGGGACAAGGCAGATTCTTCATTCTCATTCTTCTCAGTCTGCTCAGAAGAGTGTTATGCCCAAACTGTGGTAAACACATTGCTGTTATGTGAAAAGGGGTCTCTACTCTCTGAGAAAATGGGTCTCTAACTTGTGTTCGGCCCTCATCTTGCTTTTCTAACTTAAGAATTGATTCCTAACGAGGTTGACATATATTGGAATTGGTGCACTTGCTACTAGTAACACTCCCTAAATCTACCTGGCCTTTTCCCAACAAGCGATTTTAATGAAACTGTTGGTGAAACAACTCATGGCTCATGGAGTAGAACTCCTGTGAAGGGAAGGACAGGGCTGGCTTCTCTTTCCAGTGAAAACAGCTTTTCAAAATCATTTGTCCAAGAATCATCTGGGAGTTGTAAGTCTCATTACAAAAACACAGATGTTGGGATTGGAAATTAATTTTGTGGCTTTGTTTGTCACCTTCTGGAATGGAATTAACCAGCGCCCTGAAGACTGCTGTCTGTAAAGACTCGCCTGCTGTCTTATTTGCTGGTTTGTTCTTCCCTCATCAACATCCATGCAGTGTGAAAATGAAACATATCCTCCATGCTTCGTTAATGCTGAAATCCACTGGTGTTCCTGTTTTCACAGAGTGGTAGGAGGTAAAGATCTGGGTGTGTTGAAATCTCTGTCAGGCATACCAGTTCCTCTTGACTTGTTGCTACCATTTGTTCAAACAAAGCCATATATACACTACAAAGGCAATTTTAAACGTCTGCATTCTGTTAATCAACATCAGTACACATTACAGCAGCTTAAGCAAATTGTCTTTTCGATACATGACTCATTGCTGCAGGTGAGCAGCACGTGAAAATACACTGTCAGAACTGGCCCTAGACAGAGAGCTGCAGAGAATGCCTCTACATTGAAAACACCTCATTCCCATTCTATTTATTCGCAAACAGAACTAAATTGAAGATTATTAGCTGCCTAAAATCCAGACAGGGAGTTTCAAGCTACTGACATTGTGGCATTGAATGTACAGAGCTCAGCAGCAAGACGCCAGCAGCAATCTGAAACAACCTTCACTAGACCCCCCCATCTAATAACTACGAATTCAGAGCATCATTGGATGTGCAATCTCCCAAGGTTATTGAATAACAATCCTATTTCTGCTAATAGTAGATGTTCCTAGATCTCTTATAATTAGTCACCATGGAGTTTTTATGAAGGTTATTGGGTTGAAAATTATTGCTGGGATTTGTTTTAAGGAGGAAGAAAAACACACACATACACACAGACTCACACACACACAGAGCAGAGGAAATTATCCTTCTACCATTCATTAACAATAGTCACAGTTACCTCCAGCATTTTCTGTGTATGTTGAGGGCCTTTTATGCTCTTCATCCTCTGAGTGATTGTTGTGCTGGGAGAGGCTGGGACCTGTACATATGCAGTTCCTCTAAAGCCAGTTAAATCAATTCAGTCTGTATGATCTGCAATGGCCACCTAACTTAAACACAACAGATATTCCTGGGTCTAGTGGGGAGAACACTAAATTTTTCCTCCAGCAGACAATGTGACAGTGCTTCCCGCTGCAGGTGAGAGAGCTTGTTCTTTCTGCATGGTAAACTGCAAATGCTTGGAGAGAGCAGAGGTCCTCCTTAATCAATTGTGATCTTTTTCATTTATTTGGCTTTAAATAAAAGTTTCAGAGTTTTGCCTAGTAGTTCAACAATGGTGTGGTCAGCGAGCTTGCACGACATCAGGTTGATGCTGTTTGTTTTAGACTTTCTCCTAAAGGTCAAAGGAATGAGGTGTTAATAGATAAACAGGCTCATCAATGATAGTATATTTTATTTTCCAGACTGATGAACCATAAGTCAGATTGTTAGCACACTGGGATATGTGGATGTAGACAGGTTTTAATATCCATAAAGACAGCAGTATCTGCAACATCGGAAGCTTAAATTTTAGTTTAAATATTTTGCGGATAAATACTGAAATGAGAGATACCTCAGTACTTCTACCATAATAAGCACTGAAAGCCATAAGCAAAAATGCACAGACTGGGTTTGGGTCCCAACCGGTCTGTTCTTTCACTACTGAAGAAAAGCAGAGCTCTGTTCTGGCACTCTGTAGAAATCTGACAAAAAAGTGTTGGCTAGGTGGACAAGTGCAATGCTGCAATAATAAGAGTGCTCTGCAGAGTCTCAGGGATGCGTGTTTGCTTTGAATGCACAGAGCCATGCAAACACATCAGCATCTGTCTGCCACTGCCCTTGCCTTCACCAGTGACTGCATCGCTTGCATTTTAATACAAAGCTCCTCTGCAGAGTTTGCCTAAGTAGCACACAGAGTTTGTGCAAATGCATTCAATTAATCTCTCTTCTGGTCCTTCCAAAGTCTCAAAGAGAACCAAAAAGTATGATTTATGGCTGAACATCAGCAAACACACAAGCTCTTTTATCTAGTCAGGTAAAGCTCAGTGTTTTCATCATTTTGTGTTTGCAAAGGTCAGTGTCACGCGAATAACCATGAAGTTATCTAAACACAGAAGATGCATAGCTCTGCAATAATGTCATTAATTTTCTAAAACAACCAGAAAGAACCATGCATTTTCCCAGTAGGTAACTCAAGCTTCTTTTCCTATAGTATTCCACTATTAACAAGAATATTTATTCCCTAAACCACAAAAATTAAACTATTAGAACATACTGCAAAATTCTTAGCCCACCTTTGCTAAACTAAACAAAAACATTTATAAGTTTCAAATGGAAAGCCTCTTAAAGCTACTTTTAGAAACATATTTCTATTATTTGAGACACACATTTCTTTTCTCATTGCCTAAATCTACATTTTCACATCAAAGGCTGCTATTTTGCATTCAGTTCAAGCAAGCTCAGCTATTGTTTCCCCCATCGCATTGTTATCAGATGTGCTGCAGCTTGACAGTTATTACTGTGTGCCAAGAGAAAATGAAGTCAGCACAGTTACACGTGCTTTTTCTGTGGCCGATATGCATGATATCATCCTAATCAGTGTACCATTCAACGGTCTCCTCACCTTGTTTCCAGGCTTGATTTAAGATACATTTTGAAAACACAAAATCAGTGTATGTGACATTCTGTTCTTTACCTATTCCAATTCAGAAATAATTTTAAAAGTTACATATTGCTGAGGCTACTTATGATTCATTAAACTAATGCTCTGCTCCTGGCAAATGACCTGTCTCCTCTGAAAGGATATAAAAAGTAGTAAGAAGCTAGACTTGATTATTTCTTTTTTTTAAAGTGAGACTGTACATATAAAATTTGTGTGAGAAATATGAAGAAAATGTATTGCTAGTATGCCATACTTCTTCAGTATCCAAAACTATTTTTGCTTTGTATTTCATCATCTTAGACAATGTCTCTAGATTTTCTCATCTTTCTTGAATTCCTTATTTTTCCTGATTAGTATAAATCTTTTCCTGTGATATGACATTGCAGTGTTCTGATATGTGAATGTATATCTGCAGTCTCTTTGCAGGAAGGATTAGCAGATTTGTGCATCTTTATTTTGTACACAATTATTTTATTAATTTTAAATACATATTTTATATTATAAATGTTACATTATAATTTTAACTGTATGTGTCTCTATATTTTGTACATATATTATGATTTCATATATATATATATATACACATATGTAGTGATTTGGAACAAAACTATTTTCAGGTTCTTGGCTTTTCTTGCTATATGTGTAATTATAAAGTTTGTATGATTTTTTTTTTTTTTTTAATGAAATTATATGTTATATACTGCCTAGATCCTAAGAGGTATTATGATAACTTTAAATAATTTGAATCACAAAATAGAACTATTTCTTGTCAGCAATGAAAATTAGAAAATGATTTTTCAACAAAGAATAAGTTTTCTCAAAACAATGGAAAAATTCATATGCTTTCACTAAAACAATACTTTTTTGGAAACAAAATTTTTAATATTGAGAAATGTGTAAGAAGAATAGATATCAGCTCACTGAAATTCTGATATATCTTCTGTGTATATTAATATAAAGTTGAACTATCTAGGAATATTATTTCTAATCATTCTTCTCATTCTTGGGTGACTGAGCACTGGAATAAGCTGCCCAGAGAGTCTCCGTCTCTGGAGATGTTCAAAACCTGCTTGAACACTTTCCTGTGCAACCTGAGGTAGGGAACCTGCTTTGGCAGGGGGGTTGGACTAGATGATCTCCTGAGGTCCCTTACAACCCCTACCATTCTGTGATTCTTTGATTCTCCTACAGAGAAAAAGGCTTGTATGTTTAATTCAAAAAACTACCTAGATCTTGAAAAATATTTGAATGAAGATGGTAAAAAGAAACAGGTAGAATAGAGAAAATAGAAATTTTAATCACCAATTCAAAGCAGCTCCACTTCAAAAATTTTGACGTATTAATGGTAATTTTAAAATAAACTGTAAAGATTAAATAAACATTTCAGAATTATCAGGTTATTTCAATTTATTGACAAACTAATAGCTTATTTTTTTTAATATTTTTTTTTATATCTTTGATGATTTCACTGTGTAATTCAATATGAAAGGGAATAGAGAGAATCAAAAAATGTGAAATAAAATTCCCAATCAGCTCTAAAATAAAATTTCACTTTTGTGTGAGTAACCTGAGCAGAAACCTAGCTCTGCAAAATTTCTTTCCTACAGCAGTGCAAGCCTATATTAGTGTTTCCAAAATAATAACTAATTAAATATACATCTAGAAATCAGTTTAACAAATATGCAGAAGCATTAATGTCCTTTTATATCAGGAATGATATCCCATACTTAGTATAATTAGAGCAACAATATAAATTACCAGGTGATTACTTGTTATTATTACCATTACACTTAAGTTACAAATAAATCCACACCTTTGTGGAATGATAGAAGCCGCATTTATCGAACTTAAAGTTATCACTGTTTATAACTTTCGCAACTGACTATATTAATAAAATTTAGTTTTAATATGTGAATTCTGTCTGCTAAAACCACTACAGTTTTCTGTGTTAAAAGGTTTTATTAAATAGCTTTTGAAAAAACCCCAAATTTTGTGTTTTCAAAATAGTAGTTTTCTTTGATAAATAACCATGAATATATGGCTAGGAAATTAGTTTTTTCTAACCAGAATGACAATAGCATTATTTTTAATTGTGGATAAAGAACGTTAAAAAGAAGAACATCAAAAAGGAGGAAACTGTAAGAAGTGTCTACTGAACAATAACAAAAAAGTTATTTCCTGGTTTGTTTTTTGTTTGAATCAAAAAAGGAATTTCATTCTGAAAAATTGCAAACTATTTCCTATAAACTAACAAAATACTGTTGTTAATACACTTTTTTTTTCAGAAATTTGTTTGAATTCAAATACAAATTTTAATTAAAAAAACCAGTTTTAAACTAGTAAATCTTTTCGTTTCTGAAATGGAGCATTTAGAATGTTAAATATTGATATAGAAGCTTCAGCTATTGGACATTTTTTTCCCATTTTTTGATCAGATAGTTAATAATTATTTATCTAAGTTCACTTTCATTTAAAAGGCTCTATCTAGAGTGAGTGCACTGGAATTAAATTTTTATAAGTTTTTAAATAATGAGATTTTGGCTTCAACATGTACAAGTAAAGAAATGAAAAATAAAGTCTTCTATAGCACAAAAAGGTTTATTAAACAACACTGCACTCTCAATTTTCATTCTCATGTCACTTGATAAAAAACATGTTAATTGAAAGTTTATCCTTCTGAAAGAAGTAACAAAGAAAAACCATACCTCTGAATTTTTCGCTAAAAAGTAACAGATTTTCTTATTAACAGGCTTTCTTCTGTAGAAAATGGAACACCTTAATGAATAAAAACCAAAAGCTCCTCAAAGCAAGAACAAGCAGGGAAGTAAGATTTTTTTTTACATTGTTATTTTAGAGCTCATTTGACCTGACCTCTAGTCCAGAGGTCAAAACCAACTAGTGACCCATTGGAAGTATCATCCTTTGTAATGTACTAGGAATTTTCTCTTTTTATTATACACCAAATAGCCACAGACAACCTCACCACCTCGAGCATTTCTAAGCAAAGATTGATCAAAACTTTGCAATAGATATTTTAATAGGTGATGCAGACTGGAAGACAAACAAGAGACCCTCCTTTTCCTCTTTAGTGTTTTCAGGAGGAAGATGGCTGCCCTGGTGAATCCCACAGGACCCCCACACACCCTCTGCCCCTCCCCACCCCCCAAGGCTCCATTTCAGCTTCAGCTGATGATATCTTGGAATGGCTCAAGGGAGAGCAGGGCCACAATTTGCTCATGGTACCCAGTTTGTGTGAGAACACACCAGCTGGGAAAAATCAAGGAAGTGAAATGAAACATTACCTACCTGAACATCAGCTGTGTCCTTCACCCTCAGATGCAGAGAATGGGCTCTGGTCTATTTTATTTATTAGTGTAATATTAGTCTGAAGCATCTGAGGAACTATTTTTATTGGACTATTTCTTTTGGGCACTGTGCAGTATGTGGAGTATGTGGATGTCAGAAAATTGCCACTATGGCTAGGTGACTTTCAAGATAACAGTGAAAAACCTCACAAATCTCAAGTCTGAGACCTCTCTTCTAGGCCAGAACATTAGCTTAAGGAAAGGAAAGGAAAGGAAAGGAAAGGAAAGGAAAGGAAAGGAAAGGAAAGGAAAGGAAAGGAAAGGAAAGGAAAGGAAAGGAAAGGAAAGGAAAGGAAAGGAAAGGAAAGGAAAGGAAAGGAAAGGAAAGGAAAGGAAAGGAAAGGAAAGGAAAGGAAAGGAAAGGAAAGGAAAGGAAAGGAAAGGAAAGGAAAGGAAAGGAAAGGAAAGGAAAGGAAAGGAAAGGAAAGGAAAGGAAAGGAAAGGAAAGGAAAGGAAAGGAAAGGAAAGGAAAGGAAAGGAAAGGAAAGGAAAGGAAAGGAAAGGAAAGGAAAGGAAAGGAAAGGAAAGGAAAGGAAAGGAAAGGAAAGGAAAGGAAAGGAAAGGAAAGGAAAGGAAAGGAAAGGAAAGGAAAGGAAAGGAAAGGAAAGGAAAGG
Organism: Antrostomus carolinensis; assembly: GCF_000700745.2. NCBI lineage: Eukaryota > Metazoa > Chordata > Aves > Caprimulgiformes > Caprimulgidae > Antrostomus > Antrostomus carolinensis. Next base: position 51,329 of record NW_010340459.1, read on the forward strand.
AAAGGAAAGGAAAGGAAAGGAAAGGAAAGGAAAGGAAAGGAAAGGAAAGGAAAGGAAAGGAAAGGAAAGGAAAGGAAAGGAAAGGAAAGGAAAGGAAAGGAAAGGAAAGGAAAGGAAAGGAAAGGAAAGGAAAGGAAAGGAAAGGAAAGGAAAGGAAAGGAAAGGAAAGGAAAGGAAAGGAAAGGAAAGGAAAGGAAAGCTCTTGCTATTTAGGATTCATCAGCTTGTGTAGTTCTCCTGACTTAATTTTTGGCATAGAAGTCAATATACTTGTCCTGGTTTTGCTAGGATAAAGTTAATTTTCTTTTTAGTAATTAGAATAGCTGTATTTTACTTTCAGTGTTTCAGTTCAGACATATCATGAGAAGAACGTTGATAACAGCACTGGTGTTATTAGTTGCTGCTGGAGCTCAAGGCCACGGTGTTTGGCTGGTTCACAGCTGCACTAGGACTGGGAGGGGGGAAGCGCAGCGAAGAGCAAAACCCAAAACTGGCATTTGGATGTGCCAATGAGATATTCCACATCATATCACGTCATGTCAGTATATTAACCAGGGTTGACCAGAAGATGGGGTATTCTCTCGGGGATCACTCAGGCTCACTCTTCCGGGGTTTCGGTTCGGGACCGTCTCGGCTCCGGGATCGTTAGCTGGCACAGGCCAGTCATTGGTCAGTGGGCGGTGAGCACTGTATATCACTCATTTGTATAGTCTGTTATCACTGTTGTTATAATTATCATTTTCTTTTAATTAGTAAATAGTTTTTATCTCAACCCGTGAGTCCTTGCCCTTCTTTCCAAATTCTCTCCCCTACTCCCTGGGTGAGGGGGGCAGGGAGGGTGATAGAGCAGGCTGTGTTTGGCTGCAAGCTGCAAGCAAAAGGGGGAATCCACCCAAACCACAGTACTATTCATGTAGACTCCAGGTTACACCACTAGGTTATACTGAAGGTGGGAATCAAAACGCGCTACAAATCTTTGCTTTATCATGAAATTTGCCCATCAGGAACACAGATGAAGGCTCACTATGGGAAAGAGAGACCAAAAGAGTGAAAAAAAGTATTTCTGTTATTCTGCAGCTACTCAGATCAAATAAAATCAAATCAAAAGACTGAACAACAGCAATGAACTTCTGCTGTGATGCTCCCTGTAAAACACATCAGAAACCAACACAGTTCGCACATTTTAAAGCAAGCTTCAGCTTTGTAGGAGCTTCTCTATTAGACACTTTACTGCTTCTAACCATTCTCCTACTGAAACCATGTCTTCTCTAATGATTGTAATATGAAATAGTTTGACAATGCAGTACTGCAGAGAGGCAAAGACTTGCATGAATCTTATTTTATTAATAATACTTATCAGCATGATTTATTGTGCTATAATTGTGCATCTGTTGAGAATTAATCGCAAACTGAGTGACATTTGCTACAGTTCTAAACCTACAGCAATCCATGTGATATGACAGTATTTGCTTGCATAACATCTTTAGAGAGGTTTGACCACTTGTTCCAAGATATGACTACTATATTTGGGGGAAAGAGGAGAGAAAGAAGAAGGTCTGTGCGACAGATTTTGTTATTATTTTAACTCTTCAGCCATGTAGATAAGAAATCAAAAGTGGCATAAATTACATTTTAATATACTTTTCACATATACTTACCACAAAATAAGTGCCTGCTATTCCTTTTCCTCTTTACCCCTCAATCCAAATCAAACCTTTACAAAATTAATACAAAATACAATATTTTGTATCATTCGTGTAGCAGATAGTAGTTATAAATAGTGAAAGACAAAGAACATAAGGTAAAAAGTAGGGATGTATACCAACACTGTGCAAAATATTCTGGGAATAAACAAAACGTTAAATTACAATAGTGGGATAAGAAGTTGAGTTTTTAAGATTCCTCACTGAACAATTTTTTTAAAAGAGTAGTAGAAATTTTTCTTTGAGTGTATGGTTTCACAGCCCTAAGACCCAGAAGAATCCTGACAAATATTCAGTACTTAACTATACTGCTTAATTAAAGAGTCAAAGGATTAGATTCCTACAAGCAATCAGAAAACGGACATCTCTAGAATTTGAAACAACCTTTGGAATTACTTTTGCATAGGACAGTGTGAATCCATGGTACCTCCACTCTTGGCTGGTGAAAGTGTGTTAAATGCCTAAGTATAAATTAGGTACATTACATTATTAGCCCTTACTCACAGTCTTTCCTGGTAAACTAGTAGGCTACTTTGCTTTGCTTCCTAGGCTCAGTGTATTAATTATGGGCATAAATACTGGTTTTAAACACTTATTTTCTTACTACTTTTCCTAATTTATTTTTTCAATGAAGAATTCAAAAATCAAGATTTGTTACATTGTGATCTACGTTTCACATCAAATTATTTAAGACTACCCTCATTTCCTTTTTTACTTCAAGTAAGAAATATAAAATAGTTCACCCACACACATTGTCTTTCATACCGGGTTCATAAAACACTTAACAAATGCCATTCTGTTGACTTTTGTAGTTATTTAGCTATTGATCCTACCTTACCCTCATTAAGGTAAGAATTAATATGGGCATGCTAAGTTGAGGACTTTCATAGTGCCTGTTCTTGTTTAGGTCTAGTTTAAATTTTTTATTACCTTTAGCAGAACCAATTACTTTTGATTCTTTAAATCTCTGAACTTTTGATAAAACACTATTTTTCTTTCCTAGGAAAGTGAAAGATATCTGAGATTTACACTGTTCAACACCTTACTAGAAGTACTGGATGGTTAAACCATTGCCAGGAGAGAATTTTAGGAAGATAGTTCATCTTTCAAATGTTAGAATTAGATAATACAATAGTGAAATTTATATTTGAAGGTAGTCAACAACAGATAAAAATGAAGCGAAGTGTGTGCTACTGAACAACATTCTCTGCTTTTGTCTTAAAGCAAATGCAGAAATAAAGGTAAATACATTAATACAGGTTATGCAGGTGAGTTGATTTAAATGAGTATCTTCTTCAGTTTCACAACACAAGTCACCAGCACCATGAAGAGAACAGGGGAGCACCAACCCTTACTGTCTTTGTGTAAATTGCTTTGAGGGAACTAATTTCCTTGAACTTAAAACATGCTACCTAAATCTTAAAAGGCTAAAGTAGTCATCCAAACACCTTTGATAGGGAATAAAAATGAGCATGTTCAATGACAATTACCCATTTTCAAAGCTAGGTATGGAATGCTGTAGTTTCACAATCAGTTTAAACCAGATTAAGCCAGCAGGGCTGCAGAAAGAAGTGGCCCCATCATTCTTCTGCAACTCTATTTCTCCCTTGTGTCAGCACAAGTATTTACCTTCCAGCTAAAACTAAACAGTTGGGTTTTCTGCCATGTTAGTTTTAAGCAAGATCAGTTCTCTGACCTGGTTCACTGTGCAGCTGTATAAAGCTTCCCCAAGAGGGGGAAGATGGCAGAGAGGTGAAAGAGGAATGATAGAAACACTTCTCTTGGCATCAGTGCCAGATGCTGCCGTTGCGAACAGATAGTAAATTACAGCATAAGATGCAATAGGTTGCCTACCTCTGTTGATTACAGATGAGACCTCACTGACTGGCCCAGGCTATAGCGGAGTAGAAACCACACTAAAGATGCCTATATAGAGTAACTGAAAAGACTTGCTTTAAACCACTACAATTTTTCCATATGAAAATAGATTTCTTAATGAAAAGGAAAGGATTTTTTTTTATCTTAGAACACTTCCAAACCTGCTGTATACACAAACATAAAGAGGGTAGTTTTTTAGTAAAGAACAACGGAACAAAAAGAATTCATTTTCAGAATACTAAATGTATACATATTTTACTTATATTTTAACTATGCACAAGGGAACTAAATACACAGTCTAAGTCATATAGAAATATGGGAGAACTCGACTCATGATATATCTTATCTACAGTTTCTAACAAAGGCTGGAGTCCTTTGGGATTCATATGGATTGATAAAAAATGTTTAAAAGGAAAAAGGTAATAAACTGTAATGGAAACCATGTTTCTGTTCTGTTGCCAGAAGGGATTATAATATGCTGAGTACTATATACCTCTCAGAATGAAAAGCAGGCACAAAAAAGGGGGAAGAAGAAGCATGAGGGAAGGGAGGAACACAAACTTACATTTCTTTTGATATCTTACATTGTTAATGATTTGAAGGGGGTCATTTGATATGACAAATAGTTCTTTCTTCTTTTAGCCCCCCCAAACAGTGAAAAACCTCAGACTACTGGCATATTATTTTTAGAAGAGGGAGTGGGGAAACTCCTAACAGACGGAAAGCCTCCACTTTGTTTGGAAACAGGACATTTAAATGCATTTTCCAGAGGAAGAGGCTGGTGTTTGGGAGACTGTTTTGCTCCTCTGCCCTCTAAAGAGTTTGCAGTAAATTTCCTCTGCTCATGACAAGTGCTCCTAAATACAGTAGAGCTCATTGTTGCTACATCTTATTATTATTTGTAGTGGGTAATTTAGGCTCTATAATATAAGGGCTACATCTGCTATAAGAGACTGGTCCCATGGATGGAATTATGGTTTCCATGGAAATTTGCCTTCAACATGCCAGAGCACTAGTGAAATACAAAGTCTGCCACACATTATGTAAAACTCAAAATATTCTGAGTTACCTCTCCCTCATATGTTAAATAAAATTTGTCTGGAAGTGATCAATAAAGCTAGGAAATGAGTTTGGCTATCAGAAAGGTACTGAAAGATATAATAATACAGACAACATTGTTCTGTTTTAGATTAAAACTTAATTTTTAGATTATCCTAAATCGTGAGTTTCAGGCAGTAGTCAGATATCAGGTTGTAACATTGTTCTGTTTTAGATTAAAACTTATTTAGGTTATCCTAAATCTTAAAACTTATTTAGATTATCCTAAATCATGAGTTTCAGGCAGTAGTCAGATATCAGGTTGGTTTAACTAACTTGGATAAATCTGTATTAATTTGTCTTTTTAGTCTCTTTGTTCTGTGTTATAATAGCTTATTTCTTGTTTTTAGGTCCAAACATTACTTATGGCCTCTGAAACATACCAATCCCAACAAATATTACCAGGTAGATGTAGTCAAGTATTTAAGATTTTTTTTCAAAGAAATATTTTCTTCAAAACATGTTTGGAAGTTGTGATTCTCAGAGAATAATGGCTCTGCCTCAGCCTTTGGTTTTGTAGCTGTTGAGTGGTGAGAGCCAAAACCCCAAATTTCAAGCAGATTCTTCTAACTTCATATCTAAATGGAGAAAAAAAACCCTATGTATCCAAATTCTAGTAATTTCAATGCTTATAATTTCCTTGATTTTAAACTGGTTTTAAATCTGTCTCGGTTTAGAATTGAGGTTTTCATCTTGCAATAGACACAGCCACCATCTGCTTTTATGAGATTTCTGATCATATTTACGCAAAGACTTCTCCAATGGATTGTAATGGGAAAACAGAAAATGTCTGAGTAACAAAATGATTATTCTGCAGTCCATCAGTTTTTCTCATGTCTTTCTTACTATTAAGGTCCACTTGTTTTTGTCTCAAATATAAGAACTTAAAAGTACATAACTCAGAAGTAGTCACTCTACTTAGTCTTATTATTATCTACTTACAGTCTACTAATATTGACTATGGGCTGTATGTGCACTCCATTCTTTTTTAACTAAATAAAAATTATTTTTCCTCTAAGCCTTATTTTAAAATAGACAGAAATATTTGGGAATTTACCTAAATAAAACTGAATATGTCTCTCATTATTATCTAAAAACTGCTCTTCATTAGTTTCATAAACTTTATAACTTCAGGAATCTAAGCTTTTGCCTGTAATTTTTAAATTATTTTATACCATTCCTCATCCTCTAATAATATGACTGAAAAGATAAATTCTGCTACTTTGCACATCCCTCCCCCCGTCCCTGGAGAATTTTCATTAAACAGGATAGATACTAGCACTGTTTTCAATTGCAATTTGACATGATTCTCTATATTATTAACAGAACATAAAGGATATCAAATAGCAGTGAGAAGTCATATTTAATGAGCTGTGGTTATTGTGATGATATAAATCAGAAATGATGGAGAAATGTTGAGATATACCCATTTTAAAAAGTAGCTTGAACAAAGACTGGAAAAAAAGGCAGTGTGCACATAAACCCAGAAGTGTGATACTTTGGTTAAGTATCTCACCCATAAGAAGAAAAAGTCAATTATTATAATGGTAAGATAAGTTATTATTTAGTGTGAAATTATACCAACTGTTGAAAGTAATTTTCTAAATCTAAAACTTACCAAGTAACAGAAGATTCAGGAAAAAAGAAAACTAAGAAAGCTTTTGTGTGGTCTTTGGCATAAAAGAGAACAAAATCTGGAGCAAATTATGGTTGATATAAACAGCAGAATCTGAGGTTTGTCTGACATCATTTATGGAATTTTAATTAATACAGAGACTGATGAAGCTGTCAGACTACAGAGATTGAAGCAGAAAATTAGGACTACAGAAATACTTTGTGTACAACTCCATTTTATGTAGTCTTAAATTCTCTCTCCTTTATGTGTTAAAATAAAATATAAAATTAAGGTTTGCATGCCTATATTGATCTTTTCCTTCTCACAGAGCTGTTTTGGTATCCTGAACATTTATTGAGTGCAATATATTTAACACACATTATATTTTTAAAATGTTGAATTTTCTAATCTTTATAGATGAATTTTGCTGTTTATTCTAAACTGATATTATGCCTTTTTTTTTTTTTTTTTTTTTTTTTTACCCTACAGAAAACTTTAAACTGTTAGGGAAGACTTTGTTTGGAAGACCTTAAGATAGCCTCTGGAACTTTGAAAATCAGGTGAAAATAATTCAGAAAGCCAGATCCTACTCTCATTTATGTTAATGTGAATTGAGCTCAAAATGAAACAATTGAGAAGGGCAAAAAAACCCAAGGAATAAGATCAAATACCAGCATAAGCCACTCAAATACAGACAGAGACTGTCATTAAAATGTATTTTTGTCCTGAAGAGCAGTGCTCTCTTATTTTTTAAGGCAGGAAACTCCATGATATTGTGTCTTCTCAAGTTTGAACAATAAATTTGAGATTGAGGCTGAGACTGGAAGTAAACAGGTCTTCTGAGTTCATCCTTAGCTAGGTATCAGCTTAACAGAAAAGAGAGTCTATTCCTCCATCAGTCAAGCTAGGTTGATTTCTGTCAACACAGAATCTATCCTTACTTACACATCTTTGGGAAATGTACACAGTTATTCTTGAGAAGACAGCAAATTACACCACCCCGATTGGGAGTAAGCCAGCAATAGAGTTTATTCCTTGTCTTTTCATTGCAGCTAATCTGCTGCTATTTATGTTAATAAAAACCTCATGTATCTTATTTTCTCTTTAGGTGATTCTCCAATGCCAAATTAATGGCGGTGGGAAGAGACAAATCCACTTTCTTTTCTGTCTTGTAAATCTATGAACACTAGGACAAAGAATTAAAGATCTACAATGTCATATGCAGTCTGTAAAGTGAAAGAAGATGGGGGTGCAGTTTGAATCAAAATTAGTCAAGTAGCTAGAATTGGTTAACCAGCTTGGTGAAGTTAAATAAGCTGAATATTTGACTGGTGCAAGAAAATTAAGGATTGTGTGACAAAAGCTGAAAAATTGAGTAGAGATTGGGGTGGAAAAAAATTCATTACTCAGATCACGGGAACTGAGATGGGGAATAAGGTCATGGCACATCTTTAAGATGGAAAAATAAAGATGAAAAAAATATAAATAAAAAGTGTGTGTGAATTTCCTACACGAAAATTCAAAGGTAGAAACAAAACATACAATGAATGGATACAATCAGGGAAAATAAATGAAAGACTTAAATCAAGTGGAAATAGTGCCCTGAAATTGGAGGCATGTGTGACAAAAAGGTGGAATAAATGTAAGTTAAAGAAACAATTTGTTTTGTAAGGTATTTGGTATATGGGTAACTGGATCTTATTGCCAAGAAAAAAAGGCAGAAAAAAGTGAAATAGAAGGACAAGAAAGTGTGAATATAGACATTCAAGGGCAGAAGTACTACTTTTGGTCAGTTACTGTCAGGATGGTGTTGAATTCCAATGGAACAGAACAACACACCTGTCATTATCATATGCAACTAGTTTATCAGTATAAAAGAGTAAAATATTTAAAGGCATGCAGCCTGAATATAGACATAGTCAAAGCCAAAAGCCAGCAACAAGACAATTATAAACAAGAAAAAAACATGTATTTTCAACATCCATTCCATAATATTGAGTAACCTGATCTCCTTCAATGAAAAGGTGACTCACTTAGTAGATGAGGGAAAGGCTATGGATGTTGTTTACCTGGAATTTAGTAAAGCCTTTGACACTGTTTCCCACAGCATTCTCCTGCAGAAACTGTCTGCTCATGACTTGGGCAGGTGTACTCTTCACTCTTTAAAAAACTGGCTGGATGGCCAGGCCCAATGAGTGGTGGTGAATGCAGTTAAATCCAGTTGGCGGCTGGTCAAAAGTGGTGTTGCACAGGGGTCAGTATTTGAGCCAGTTCCGTTTAGTATCTTTATCAATCATCTGTATGAGGGGATTGAGTGCACCCTCAGTAAGCTTGCAGATGACAACAAGTTGGGTGATAGTGTTGATCTGCTTAAGGGTAGGAAGGCTCTACAGAGGGATCTGGACAGGTTGAATTGATGGGCCAAGGCCTACTGTATGAGGTTCAACAAGGCCAAGTGCTGGGTCCTGCACTTGAGTCAAAACAACCCCATGCAATGCTACGGGCTTGGGGAAGTGTGGCTGGAGAGCTACCTGGTGGAAAAGGAACTGGAGTTGTTAGTCAACAGTTGCTGAATATGAACTTCCAGTGTGCCCAGGTGGCCAAGAGAACCAATAACATCCTGGTTTATATCAGAAATAGTGTGGCCAGCAGGATTAAGTCAGTGATCATACCCCTGTACTCGTCACTGGTGAGGCCACACCTCAAATACTGTGCTCAGTTTTGGGCGCCTCACTACAAGAAAGACATTAAAGTGCTGGAGCACATCCAAAGAAGGGCAATGAAGCAGGTGAAGGGTCTAGAGAGCAAGTCCTGTGATGAGTGGCTGAGGGAACTGGGGTTGTTTCTTGTCCTTTATTATTCTTTTCTCCAGCATCCTGGAGGAAAAGATGCTGGGGGGAGACCTTATAGCTCTCTACAACTATCTGAAAGGAGGGTGTAGCGAGGTGGGTGTCAGTCTCTTCTTCCAAGCAACAAGTGATAGGACAAGAGGAAAGAGCCTCAAGTTACACCAGGGGAGGTTTAGATTGAATATTGGGAAAATTTGTTCAGTGGAAGGGTTGTCAAGCATTGGAACAGGCTGCCCAGGGAAGTGGTTGAGTCAACATCCCTGGAAGTATTTAAAAGACGTATGGATGTGGCACTTAGGGACATAGTTTAGTGGTGAACTTGAAATACATAAGTGACAAAAAGATGTGTGAATGTGGCATTTGGTGGATGGGAATTAAAATAAACAAATTTAATAATTACAAATGAATATATAAGGAGGAACTTGGAGTAAAT
>NW_010340460.1:0-6640 GCF_000700745.2 Antrostomus carolinensis
ATGGGAGCAGCTGGGGAATTGCACTGGGACCGTGACCTTTCCACGAGTCATTCCACCCTGAGCTCTGCGCTCGGACCAGCTGCAGACGAGGCACAGCGCTCCCCGCCTGCGCACGCCCACCTCCCCAGGGACAGCGAGGGCTGGAGACCCTCAGGACCCCTCCACTGAAATCTTGTGCTTCTGTTGCAAAATGCCTGGCCAGTGAGATCACAGAATCCCAGACTGGTCTCGACTGGAAAAGCCCTTTGAGACCATCGAGTCCAACCACTGACCAGTCCCCGACTAACCCATGTCCCTCAGCACTGTGTCTACACGACTCTTCAATCCCTCCAGGGATGGAGACTCCACCACTGCCCTCAACCCCTTCCAATGCCTCAGAACCCTTTCAGCAAAGAAATTCTTCCTCACATCCAATCTAATGGGCTTGGGCCAGCCTAAGTTGGGGGCTTGTGCCACCAACTCCATCCCTTGGTGCAACCAGTATAATCAGAGAGCGTGGGGACACCCACGGCCACGGAGCTGCTAGCCATGCCTGCTTGCCCAGATAGGCCAGGGTGTCTCCATGAAGGTGCCAGCACTGATGGGACCCTTCCTGGAGTGGGACACGGTTCCAGCCACCTGCTAGGTGGATGTCACCGGTGGGGGGGGGACACACACAAATACCCACTCCCTTCTCACGTCCAGCAGCACGGCAAGTCTTCTGCAAGCAGATGGAGCAGAGGTTGAGAGCACCCGGCATCCAGATGCTGCCCACACCCTGGTTGGAGCTGGACACAGGCAAAATCTGGTCAAGGGGGACACCTAGTGACCAGCCTGGGGGGGGCCAGGACTGGGGACCCCCACACCAGGGCTGGGGACCACGGTATCTCCCTGGGGCTGGGGGCTGCTGTCAGGCAGGAGTAGGGGAGCTGAGCTGCTGGGCTCTCAGCTCTTGAAAAAGGCACGAGAAAGGGTTTGCAGCGAGCCCCCACCATCCTCCCACCTCTGGCCAAGGAGAAAATGAGATTGAAAATTCATCCCTCCCACAGCACAGAGCGATCCCCCAGAAACTCTACCTCTGCCAGCACCGGAGGGGTGAAATTACCCTTGCTAATAGACCATAAGCTTGAAATTAGCATAATTAAAAGTGACTAGTATGAATACATAAAAAAAAAAAAAACCAACCCAAAACCAACCAAACCTGAATTACAACTAAAAGAGAGTATGAAATGTAAAGAGTCTCTCTGGTGAAAGTCACTTTCCCTTAGGGGAAACAATCTATTTTTTTCCAACTCCATTATGTACTAGATTTGCAAATACAGTCTAGGGAAAAAACCAAACAAAAAACAAAAAAAGGCAAAAAAAAAAAGCACATAACAACACTCCAAACACTTAATTTCGGGAGCATGACCTGGGAAGGATATGAGGGGGAGTGGAGACCCTGAGCTGAAGCCCAAGGGGATGAGCACAGACCTCAGCTGGCCCCTCTCTGATGGAAAGCCACCGCGCTCCAGGGGCAGGGGGAGGCATCAGACCAATAATTTCTTGCCAAAGTAACAATTTCCCACAAAACAACCTATTCCCAAAGAGTTTGACTGAGTAATACTGAGTCAGTTACTTCCAGAAATGTTGAATCATTCTGTCTGGATAAAGCTGTTCTGTTGGTTAACTGGGACCTTCACCTTGGACTGAAATATTCACTTCAATATTAGAGATGTGCAGGTGTTTTTCCCAGTGGCGTGGCTGTGGATGCATCACTGGAGCATTTGAAGGTCATATAAAATGCAAACCCAAGATGTATCACAAGGAAAAGCAAAACATTGTGGTTCCTTCCAGAGAAAACAGCAAATCTCCTTTTGAAATCAAAGAGAACCAAAGAAATCAAAGCCGCGTTTGATACGTTCCTTGTGATTTTTGTCGTTGTTGTCATCAACGTGTTCCCAGGACATGTTGCAATTATTTGAACCCCTTTTTCTCCAGGCCTTGCTCGAGCCCAGGTGATGCTGGATGAGCTGCTGGATTCCCACTGGAGTTTCATTTCTTATTTTTTAATTTTTTTATTTTTTTTTTTTTTAATTTGCAAAATAACCTGGGGAAATGTGACCCCAAAGAGAAGAGGAGAGGCAGCGGGTTGGGTTGAATCCATCTGCCAAGGAGGAGATTCCTGAGCAATGGGAGGGATTCCTGAGCAATGGGAGGTGAAGCAGTATTTGCTTAGTAGGGACCCAGCTTAGATTTCTCATTTTTTGCACGCCCAAAATGTTTGAGAACCTCCCTTCCTTCATTTGCAGGAGGGCTGGTGTTACCCAGCTGGAGTTGCTCAAGTGGTCTTTTTATTTTCCATTATAAATGGTCTCCAGATAGTTAAAGCAACAAAGCATCCTGTCTCAGAGCAAAAAGCAGAATTGTGATCGGTTTGGTACATGGAGGCTCAAGTTCAAGACCCTTGGAAACATCTGGAGATTGAAGGATGAAGCGAGCAGACGTGATTTGGGTAAGGTGAACTGAAACACACCACAGGGAGAAGACAAAACCCAACCTGGTGCTCTGACCTCCAGGACAGCACATTTCAGCAACAGTCCTTCAAGATTTGTGAGACTCTCTCACTCCTCCACGCAAAGCCGAAGCTGCAAGGACATGATGTTCCTGTCAGGTGACCCTTGGGACCGTCCCTTGTCCCCCGTGGCTCCGTGCACCAGAGCTTGCCCAACAGCCCAGGTCCTTGCTGCAGTGTGTGGCTTGACACGACAGCTTGGGAACCTGCCTGATGCCAAAGCGATGCTTGTATCTGACCTCCCCTCCTTCACCATCGACTCCTGGGGTGGCTTTACCAGCAGGCACAGGGTCCCCGGGTGATGGATGTATCTTGGTGGGCTAGGATGAGGATGGTACCCAGAGAGGGATGTTATCTGTGGGTTCACTGCTACGGGGATGGGTGTGGAGGTCCTGCTGCAGTCTGCTCCTCCTCTCTAGTAGCTTCTGAGCTGGGTTACATCTGGCAGAGCCAATCTGGCATTTGCTATTTTGGGCAGTGCTGTCTCGGTGGAGGTGGGGAGGAGCACCAGGAGCACAGCACACACACACACACGAGTACAGAAATCCAGGGCAGCCATGAGCTACAGAAACCACAGGTCCCCCTGCAAAGCCATTTCCACATCCATTGCAATTAGCACTCTATTAAGGTCCCCAGCCTTCCTCAGGCCATCAGCACCTGACAGATGCACCAACACCATGAACATGTTGGCTTGTCAACGTGATGCTGCTGCTGATTTCTGACTGTGCCCTCTGTGCCAGAGCTTTACAGTGATCCCAAGAAAGCAGCACAAGAAGAGGCAGGCTGCTCCTGCCACGCACCTTGGTTGCTTTCCATGTCCATCCATCACCATCAAGATCTGCTCATGCTCCAGCTTGTCCTACAGCCACATTGTAGAGCCAAACCACAGCAGGATGGGCTGGCTCCCATCCTTCTCTAAGGGGACCATCACCCCAGGCCACTGGTTGCCGTGGCTTTGCGTGGAGGCTGGTGGCAGTGGGATGTGGAGCTTTGGCTGGCTGGCACATGCCCCAGCTCACTGCCCAGGTCTCTGGAGTGGCTCTGGCACGCTGATGGGTGGTTATTTTCACACTGGGTCTCTCACACAGGTATTTTGTTCTTTCAATACAAAAAATACTTGAGCTAGACCAGAGTGAAGCACAGGAAAGAACCAGGAGTGCTGGTTGCCCACAGCTGACTTTCCAACTTGGTTGGTGGCTCTGTGCTCACCCTGGCCACTCAACAACTTGGAGAAGGCAACACTTGGTGCCTGGGCTCCCTCTCTCCTCCAGCCTCAGCACAAAGACAAGGGAGGCTGCTGCTGAGCTCCAGCTCCACCTCAGCCCCCATAGCACTGCCCAAAGCACGTCCCCTCCCCTGGGTGGGGGCAAAGGGGATGCTCTTGGGCATGTTTGGCTCCTGGACCACTTGAAAGGTACAGTTGAACACAAACTGCCAGAGAGAGCAGAGCAAGGGGTTGGGAACGGGCAGCAAAGCATCTTACCAAGGAGCTGGAAGCACCTTTAAACGCAGAGGCTTGAAATGCTCGAGAGCTGAGCACGCGTGGGTTTTACAAGACCTAGGCTGAGCCAAACCCTTGATGCTCAGCAGCAGGGGCTGGCAGCCACCTCCACCTTTCTGGAGCTTTGCCATTAGTGTGCTCCTGGGTTGGAGGAGTGGACCTCTAAGGGGAGGTGACGATGCTGCCCGATACACGCAGATAAGAGGCACGTGCTGTCTTGCTCAAGTAAACTCACTCCCCTCACCCTCTCTAAGGCATATGAGATCATCCCTGCCAGCTGCTGAGCAGCCCCAGGAGCCCATAACCCCCTGTCCATCCCTGGCTCTACTGATGTGGTAGCATCACCCAGGGTCCCCACCTCAGCCTCATGTGGTGACAGGAGGAGAAGCAGTCCAGCACGCTGGCAGGAGAAGGTTGAGGAGCTGCCAGCGATGCCTGATGGCTCTAGGGGAGGAAGAGAGGGAAAGGCCAGGAAGACTTGGGGTTCACCTGGAAAAAAATATATTTCCCATGTGCAAAAATTTATCACAACAGCTTTAGCTGCCAGGGACATGATGTATCATGATCCCCTTGTTTGCAATACAGGAAAAAAAGTGTACCATACATTTCGTCCAGGAGGAAATTAAGAGATGGAAAATATATTTGTTTCCCTGTTTGAGAAGTAAAGCCTGGAAGCAGAAGACAGGGCTGGGCATAGAGGGTCTTGGGGAAGGACACGGGGCACAGACACGGCAGATCCGTCTGGACAAAGGTGTGGTGAGAGATGTTTGTTGTTGCAGCGTAACTTGTAAATTAATCTGAGGGAAAAACCCAAACTTGATGCAAGCCAAGTACCCTCCCTTTTAAACAAAGAAAGCCTAGAAGCACTCAGGAGATGCATCGCTCATAGAGATGATAGAATCATAGAATCACAGAATGTTACGAGTTGGAAGGACTGATGGAGTCCAACTCCTGTCCCTGCACAGGACAAGCCCAACATTCACACCATGTCCCTCAGGGCCTTGGCCAAATGCTGCTGCAATCTTGTCAGGCTTGGTGCCATCAGCACCTCCCTGGGGAGCCTGTTCCAGTGCTCCACCACCCTCTGGGTGCCTCAAGAACCTTTTCCTCATGGCCAACCTCACCCTCCCCTGACACATCTTCCTGCCATGTCCTCTGCTCCTGGCATTCGTTGGTGGCCAGAGAGAAGAGATCAGCGCCTGCCCCTCCTCTGCCCCTTGGGAGGAAGTTCTAGACCCCTAGGAGATCTCCTCTCAGTCTCCTCTTCTCCAGGCTCAACAAACCAAGCACCTTCAGCCTCTCCTCACACCCTTCCCCTCTAAGCCCTTCACCAATGTTGTGAAGATCTCTCTAGAGATCTTCTCTAAATAAAATAAAATATGCTGATGCTGATGATTATGATAATAGTAATAACTAAGTTTTTTATACAACCCCCATCTTTTCTCCAAGCAGCTAAAAAGGCACAGAGGGATGCAGAGGGAAGGATGGGGCTGGAGATGGTGGGGTGACCCAGGAGAAGAACAGTCGGAGCCCATCGGTAGCAGAGCTGCACAGACATTTATTGAACACAAGCAACGACAAACACAGCTGGCTCACAGAGCTTCCTGAGCTATCGTCCAAAGGTTTTGCTCCTGGGGATTGTCACAAGAGTGCTTTCAAAGGCCCCTGGGGGTGTGAAGCCCAGAGAGCTGAATTCTTCCCACTTCCAGTTGCTCCTTAGTTATAAAAAGAGGACTATTTGTGTGTATATCTGTGTGTGATTCCCTTCGTTTAGGATGAAAAATGGCTTGTCTGCACCCTGCCGTGTTGCAAGGAGAGAAGTCTCCGGGTGAACCCGTTGGCTTGGCTCCCTGCACGTTCGGCTTCCCAAATAACACGGGGAGAATGACCCTGAGGTCAGGGATGGGAGGTCGCCAAGGTGAGCCAGGACAAGCAAAGTGAACCAAGAGGGAGCATCAAAGGAAGAAGGGTGAGAAAAGCAAGTACTCTGAAGCACGCACAGCTCTGGGTGGCATCACACGGCCATAGGCTACAGCAAGTACCGCCAATGTCAACTCAAACGTGCACGTAGCTACGCTATAGACTGACACTAGAGACCCTGTCATCTCCTCAAGTCTCACCAGCAGAAACAAAACCAAACAAACAACCCCCCCTCCCCATACCCCAAGAAGCAGATGAAATAATAACACCCGTACACTGAAAACAAGGACCATAACCAAAGAGATCGGGAGCAGCCTCGGGAGCACAGAAAGGAGCTCGTAAAGAAATGTTCCAGTGTGTGCATATATATGTGTGTATTTATATATATATATATATATTTGTTAGTAAAGAAAAGAGTATCTGTGGAGGCAAAGGGAAGACAGTAAATGTACAGGCAGTACAGGCTGGGTGGAGTGCCGGTGGCTGGAGAGGGTCGGGTGGTGCGGAGTGGAGGATGGTGGGTGGAAATTAGAGTGCGCCCATTCCAGTGACCTCAGACGTCAGCCTAGAATAGACAGGGGCAGAGAGAGGGGTGGGGGGGAGACAAAAACAAGCGCTTAATAACCGGAGTAGAAAAGAAAACGAAGACCCTGTGGGGTAATGCTCCTCCTCTTGCCTACACTCTG
>NW_010340460.1:6733-7062 GCF_000700745.2 Antrostomus carolinensis
TGCCTTCCTCTCTCCTCGCTGCTGCCAGGTCATGCCATCCCTGGTGTCATGTTGTGGCAGAGGTGTCACCCACCAGGGCTGCTGGCAGGAGACATCCCAGCACGTGGCTTCACTTCTACCAGCATCCCTCCCACGGAGGACAGGCAGCTGTCCCAGCTCCCCCGGCTTCTTAATTTTGCTCTGGTTTTTGAAACTGTGGGAGAGGATGAGCTGTGCCCCATCCTGCCCCCAGCCAGGTCATCTCTGTCATCATCTGTCAGCTCAGCCAGGCCTTCCCAGCAACAAAGAGCCACTCGTTTTTCTTTTCTTTCTCTCTCTTGTCTCAAGAG
>NW_010340460.1:7500-7850 GCF_000700745.2 Antrostomus carolinensis
GTCCCCCACCCCGGAGTCCATAGGCGCAGGCAAACAGGTCTGTGTGAGCACCTCGGCCACGGCACATCACCGCACGGCGCCGGTCCCCAACCCCTCTCCAGCTCCACCTCCCCTCTACACTCCCCCCACAGTCCCTCACCGGACCCCCGGTTCCCCACGGCACAGGCAGCGCTTGTACCCCGGCTGAGGCGGTGTCAACGTCCTGCTGCACCAAAGGTTTTGAGCATGGAAAGGAAGCAATCAGGCCGGTCCCATGTCTTGAGTTTATTGGACTGATTATTTTCATCAGATGGAGGAAAGCCTTTGGGAAGCCTGGGAGCACGCGGAAGAGGATCTGAGGCGGCAGAAAG
>NW_010340460.1:7883-8233 GCF_000700745.2 Antrostomus carolinensis
ACCGGTTCATCTCCGACCCCATCCCCATCCCCTGCCTCCTCCGCAGGGAGAGATGGTGGCGACTTTGCTCGCTCATGAACAAAATCCTCGAGCCAGGGCGGCGGGTGGGCAGGCGACCGACACGACCCACAGCCGCTCCGCCGGCAGCGAAGCAGCTCCCAGTCCCCAGCCAAAGTGCCAGCTGGGAGGAATTCCCCTTGGTGACATCTGGTCCCTGCTCAGAGGTCTCAGCAAGCCACCATCCATCCCAGCCGGCCTCAGGAAGCCCCTCCAGGCCCGCGGTGCCGGGAGCGAGTGTTGCTCCCACCACGCCGGCAGGACGGGTTCGGCCGGGGCGGGGGGGCGGGGGG
>NW_010340460.1:8251-16583 GCF_000700745.2 Antrostomus carolinensis
GGGGGGGTCTCACCTGGCGTTGATGAGGTACTGAGCGAGGCTGATGTTTGCAGGGGTTCCTGTGATGGTAATTTGGCGCTCCGATGACCCTTCCGTGGCGTTGGCGATTTTGATCTGCGCTCCCGACATCTGCCGAATTTCATTGATTTTGGTCCCTTGGCGTCCGATTATGCAGCCTATTAGCTAGAAAAAAAGCACGGAGGGAAGGTCTGAGAAGTGGCAGCTCTCTGGTAGTCACTGATGGGACACGAGCACAACCCCACGGCACCGGCCAGAAGGCTTCCTCCCTCTGCTCTGGGGCACGAGTGACCTTAATGCTCATGAAAACAGGAGAGGGACAGCCCAGGGGTGAATCCCACCTGCACAAAAACACGGTCCTCCCAGGACACGTCCAGCAGCCCTGCTCCTTGGGGGGGGCAAATTTCAATTAACTGCACACAATGCCCAACATCTCAGAGGGCTTCAGGAAGGGCGAGGCGTTATACCGGGCTCATTTCAGTAATGATAATTTTCATGGTCTAATAATGGGTCCGTGTTTTGCAAGGGTCTAAGGATGGGTGTAAGTCATGTTTCAGACTGTGCTCCACACCTATCCCCTGGGATGCATCACCAGAAGGAAACAAACCCAGGGACAGCCCAACCCCAAGTGTCCCTTCATCAGCTGGTGCAGCCACACACCTCCGAGAGCTTCACCCCATCCCACCCTTCCCCTCTCCCCTGCTGCTGGGACACCCTCGCCGCAGCCGGTGCCTGTTGCCTCTGTTACCCCTCTCAGCTCTTCCAATGCAACGTGAGGGCTTGTCAGTGTCCATGCTGTTGACAGGAGAGCACCACGTGGCTGTGGTGCCAGCAGAAGAGGAGGATTCTACTTAAAAACGTGTCTTTCACCTTCTTGTGAAGAAATTACACCCAAAGGTCCTCAAAGGCTTGAATTTCCTCAAAGGTCCTCAAAGGCTTGAATTTCCTCAGTGGTCTTCATCTTTGCTCTAGCTCAGTTGTGCATCAAACTAAGGTTCCCTCAAGCACTTCCACATGTTAGCAACACTTATCAAGACATCCAACTTTTCCAACACAGGCACAAAGTATTTCTGCATGCCCTGCTTGGCCATCAGCATTTCAGCTCCTTTCCAAGGTTGCACCTGGGAATTTTATATGTGGGACGTTCATCTCAGCAGCTGCTGGACTTCTGTTGCTGTCTGTAGAAGCAGAGACAACTACTCCTCCAAATGTCCACCGGTGCTGTTGTCAGATCATGGGGCTACCTCGGTGATTTGTCCCATACGGACCTGAATACACACCCCACTGCAGTGCTGGAAGGGTGTCAACTCTCTTGGGGGCTGCAGTGTGATGTTCAGCCCAACAGCCACCCGTCTTGGTCTTCACAGCGCAAAAATAACTCAGAGATGCTTCAACAAATGAACATCCCTCACAGCTGGGAACATGCTGGGGAGATCTGTGGAGCCAAACCTATTTGGAGAGAGGTTCATCAACATCCAAGTGCCTCTGCACGGCGTTCTAGTTTCTCCTGACAGACAGAGGAGTGACAAGATCATCAGTTTTCCTTCAACACTCTCTGCAGCGTAATCACAAGGTGATCTACACCGCTGAAACACACTTGTAGACCTTCAAGAAACCCAAACCTGTCCTCTGCTTCCTGGGAAGGTGGTAGTGGGCATCTAACAGCCTTCAAAGCAACAGGAGGCATTTTTCAGTGGGCAGAAAGGTGCAGGTGATGACATTGAACGCTGTGCAGGTCAGATGAGAGACAGGCTTTTAGTGAGTAAATGCTCCGAGTGTTCCCAGGTCCTGCAGCAGGTCCCTCAGCACGTTAAAGGGGAAGAAAGGCCCCTTTGCAAAGGATCCCTTGATATTTCTGAAGACACCCTCATTGTTGCCAGGGCCACGGGTCCCCCACGCTTGACAGACATGGCTGTTGCAACCTCAGGAGCACTTGCAGAGCTTCCCACAGCCTCCCTCACTGGATGGACAGAAGGAAACCTGGATTCATCTCTGCCATCATCTCCCTTGGGCTCCTCTGCAGAGCCCTCCCATAGCAGGTGGCCCCAGGATGAAGCATCTCTGAGGGTTTCAGCCGGCAGATGCTCAGAAGCTGTTTCACTGCCACATCTCTTGGGTAGAAGGAGGCCTCGCAAGGGTTGGTGAACAGCAGAAAGAAGTGGCAACAGCTGCCAGACCCGATCCAGAAACTCCTGATGAGGATGGGCTGAAGGTGCTTGTAGGTGATGGAGACAGGGACAGAGACTGGAAGTCATCCCCTCGCTTGCCTTGATCCTGATTTGAGCACCTGCTGGTTATCAACCCATGGAAACCAGTGGGCCAGTCCAGAAGCAAGTGAGACCCTTGGATCCAGGTGCTGGCTGTGTTGGGCTCTCCATGCCACCTCCTCCCACCTGAGCATCCCCAAGCATCCTCCTCACACCGCTCGGTGACTCCAGCCTCTTCCCAGCAAATATCCCAGTGCAACATGGACTCATCGAATGGTTTGGGTTGGAAGGGACCTTAAAGATCATCCAGTTCCAACATCCACTTTACCACAACGCCTCCATCCATAACACCCACAAGCTGACTGCCACCGGTACCAAGATGAGACACACCATCCTTCAAAAGCTCGTGTGACACTTTGTGGCATTAGAAACACTACTTACTTACCTCCTCTCCAAATCCCCCCCCCAGTAATTATGCTCAAGCCAGTGCTAAATTAAGCAATTATGGTTTAATCAGGGTTGGCTCAGCTCTCTCCCCTTCCCAGTGCTGTCAACTGGGCACGTTTCATGAGCACTGAGTTCACTTGGAAAGGGAAAAGGAGCAACAAGAAGGATTGTACCTAGAGAAAGCTACCAATGGGGTCAAGTCCAACGGGTGCTTCATGCTGATCCCCAACAGATTGTACATGGCATGGGTGAACCTGCTGAAGGGTCATCTCTAAACATCTAAACATCTTTAAGGAAGTCATATGACTTCAACTTTTATATATATATATATAAAATACACACACACACATGTATATATGTGTATACACACACACAAACAAGAGGAGGAAGCGCTTGGGTTTACTTACATCATTGGGAATGGTGAGTTCATGAGTACTGGCCGGGGGACTGGCATCCAAACCTGGGCAGATGCAAGGGAAAATGGTTACAGCTGGCAGAGGCAGCACCATGGAGCTCCACTGCTTTCCTGCAACAGTCAACACTGCAAAGGCTGCGTCCTGCTCCGGGGCTGGGAGGGGAAGGGGATCACACACTCTGGTACAAGGAGGAGGAAGACGGTTGCTACCTGAGTCTGTTGGAACTGGGTGCCACCTTCCCCTGCATCCCTCGAGCTGGTCTCACAGGTGCTGTCCCATGAGCATCTCACTTCCCACCCTTGTCCTGGTTTGGCTAGGATAGAGTTAATTTGCTTCTCAGTAGTTACTGCTGGAGCTCAAGGCTGTGAACAGCCAAACACGATGGCCCTGAGCTCCAGCAGTAACTAATAATATTGGTACTTTTACCAATGAAGTTCTCAAAGCAAGTCTGAACTGAAACCAAAACACGGCTCTTCTAACTACTGAGAAGAAAATCAACTCTGTCCTAGCCAAACCAGGACAACCCTCCATCCTCCCACTGGGAACAGCTTCGGAGGAGGGTGTGTGACAGAGCAAGGGTGCAGCATGACTGGAGAGAGGTGGGAAAAGCACCTTCCCACAAGGTTCCTCTCCAGAGAGCAGCAGCCAGCAACTGGCTGGGACCCCCAAGCCTAGAGGCACACAGCCTGCCCACGGGAGGGCTGGCACAGGATCCCTGAATTCCCTGGACTGGAAAAGCCCTTTAAGATCATCAAGTCCAATCATTGAGCCAACACTGACAAGTCCCCTATGACTAACCCATGTCCCAGCACTATGTCTACACCACTCTTCAACCCCTCCAGGGATGGGGACTCCACCACTGCCCTGGGCAACCCCTTCCAATGCCTCAGAACCCTTGCAGCAAAGAAATTCTTCCTCACATCCCATCTCAACTGCCCTGGGCACAACTGGAGCCCATTTCCTCTTGTCCTGTCCCTTGTTCCTTGGTTGAACAGACCCACCCCCACCTCTCTCCACCCTCCTGTCCATGCACCCCCCAGCCTTCCCTGGACACAGCAGCACAGAGCTGCTCTGTTATGACAGGAGCTTGACGCCCCAAAACCAGTTTTCTGGGGGTATCAGGCAGCACAAGGACAAGGACAGTCTGCAAAGTACTTTTTGCAAGTTAAACCCCCCAGACATGCAGGTGGAATTGAAGCCAGGCTGCTGAGACATGCGCCAGCTGAACCCAGGACCCATGTTCCCTCCTACTCCTGAGGAAAGCAAGACAAACAGTATGGAGATGTAGAGCCTCCTTCCCTACAAAATTACACAGCAAGGAGTGAAGGATGCTTCCTCCCAGCCTCTCCTGGGCCAGGGAGGACACTCTCCTCCATGGTGGGAAAGGCTGGAGTGAGCCTTGGCTGTGTGGGCAGCTCCAGAGGGGAGAGGACAGCATTGTAATGTCCCTAGGGCAGGCTGAAGCCTGCTTCTCCCACAGGTTTCCACATTAAATCACCTCAGCGCTGAAGCAGGGATGTCCTGGGTCAAAGCTGGAAGAGAGAAGCTGTCTAGTGGCTGCCAGGAATTTGCAGTAACTGCAAAAAAAAACCCTTATGCGTATGATATAAACTACTGATGAAGGTTTTTAAGAGCAGTGTGTGCAAGAGGATGAGAGACTGGAAGGTCTCTGAGGGAAGAGGGGAGTAAGGAGGTGTAGAGACAAGAAGCACAAGGAGACTGGAAGTGCTGGGCTGCTACAACACAAGACAGCAGCAGCACTGAATTCATAGAATCACAGAATCATAGAATGGTTTGGGTTGGAAGGGACCTTAAAGCTCATCCAGTCCCAACCCCCCTGCCAGCAGCAGGGACACCTTCCACTAGACCAGGTTGCTCAAAGCCTCATCCAACCTGGCCGAGAACACTTCCAGGGAGGGGGCATCCACAGCTTCTCTGGCCAGCCTGGGACACTGGCTCACCACCCTCACAGTGAAGAATTTCTCCATCTCTCCTCTTCCAGTTTCAAGCCATCACCCCTTGTTCTGTCACCCCCTGCCCTTGGCCAAAGTCTCTCCCCAGCTTTCTTGTAGGCCTCCTTCCTCATGCCACACAGCAGTACGCCGCTGCCTTAACTGTGCTGGGCAGCTACTGCAAGTGATGGCCAAGTTTTGCTGGTCTGCATTTCCATCGAAGTCTTCTGCTCCCATCCAATTTTGCTGGCAAGAGCCGCACAGGTTTTCCAACCCATCAGGTCTGATGTCTCTTGGGGATCCAGCACTGCCAAAGCAAAATCTCTAAAATACTGAAGCAAAGCTTTACATTGCAATCCCATTTCAACTTCCCCCTTGGAAAGGAGAATATCAGCTACCTCCAAAAAGCTCAGGCATGATTCCTGCGCTTTCCCTTCCAGAGATGCAACGCCTGGGTACACGGCGCAGGCAGCTGCTTGCAGGAGGCATCTTCACCATGTTTTTCACTTGGGAGCACACAGAGGAGGCGAAATGCAAGGGATGGGGATGCAAATCCTTCACTCTGCAGCCCTGTGCTCTCCTTCACCCCTGCCAGGTGGACTAACACCAAAATCTGCACAAAACAGGTTTTACACAGTGGGCAATGCTTAATGCTGACTTTACAGCATGCTGTGCTGGAAGAGACATTTCAGAAGCCCTGGACTGTCTTTCATGTCAAGCTTCTTCAGTCCTGGGTGACATGGACTGCACCTCGTGTCCCTCGGGGTGTCCCTGTCTCTCGGCCACGTGTTACAAGGCTCAGCTCAGTAGCAGCTTGGGTTTGGGAGAAAATATCTTCTGAAAGGAGCAGAGCAGTGGGAGTGGGCTCAGGGCAGCACTGAGGCACCCATGGGTCTTTGGAAAGGCAAGCAAGGCTCCTCAGACTCATAGATAGGGTCCCTCACCTCACACTCAGATGCCATGGGTGCTGCTGAAAGCCCTTGGGGCACGTGGTGCCGTGGTACTGCACCACCCTGCATCTCAACAGCCATCAAGGAATGGCCACGTCCTTCTCCATTGACCTAGAGATGGTTTATTTTAGCACACCAGATCTTCCCTCACATCCTTCTCCATTAACCTAGAGATGGTTTATTATAGCACACCAGATCTTCCCTCACATCCTTCTCCATTAACCTAGAGATGGTTTATTATAGCACACCAGATCTTCCCTCACATCCTTCTCCATTAACCTAGAGATGGTTTATTATAGCACACCAGATCTTCCCTCACATCCTTCTCCATTAACCTAGAGATGGTTTATTATAGCACACCAGATCTTCCCTCACATCCTTCTCCATTAACCTAGAGATGGTTTATTATAGCACACCAGATCTTCCCTCACATCCTTCTCCATTAACCTAGAGATGGTTTATTATAGCACACCAGATCTTCCCTCACATCCTTCTCCATTAACCTAGAGATGGTTTATTATAGCACACCAGATCTTCCCTCACATCCTTCTCCATTAACCTAGAGATGGTTTATTTTAGCACATCAGATCTTCCCTCCCTAGGACACACGTGCAGTCCCCAGTGTGGGGGACACAGGGCAGGATTAGTGCCTTGGGTGATGGCAGAGGGCAAAGTAGGGCAGGCAGAAAACAAGGCTGCACAGGTTGGTGTCAGGAAATCTATAGTCTCATGGGGTCTGTTGACTTGGGCCACGTTAGGTGATGTCCCCAGACTCTTTGAGGCATGCATGTGACATACCCTGGCCGGCCGCAGAGCATGTGTGGAACCCAGGCCAGGTCTGGCTCGCATCGATCCCGGGATAACTGCTCCAAGCAATGGCAGGTTACAAAAGACAAGCAGGTTTGGCAGACACGGCTGAATCTGAGGGATGCTTGACATCAACATTTCTCCAAGATTACAGCCAGGCTTTGGCTCCTCAGGGTCCTGTCCCACTAAAAATGCAGCTCACCCTGAATGGCTCAGAGGTGGTTAAAACTGCATGTCACTTCTGTTCCCACGGGCATTTTTCTACTGTTTCTGAGCAAAGTTTATGCAAAATTAAATGCAAGAAGAAGGGTGCTGACTGATGTCTTTCTGTTACACAGCTGGCAGCTACACGCAAACATCAAAAACAACCCCAAACCCAGGCAATACAACTCCAAGCACTTTTCTTTTGACATGCTCTACAGAGGAGAATGGCAGGCACGGTGCTGCCCGGCCTCTCCCTGCCCACCACGAAGACCTGTCGTCTTCTCCACAAATACCACCATTTATCTAGGAGCACAACAAAGGCACAGTCCTATTTCAGAAACAGATTTCAACAGAAGCCTGCTTATTTCCCTGGAGCTTTGTGTTTTACCTGATGATTGGCCCATCAGATTTTGAGCTTCTTCGGAGGAATGTAAGGGCAGCTTTTCTCCTGAAGAGCAAAGAAGAAACAGGTTTAATGCTTTTGCCTTCGAGGAGATAAGCAATGTCACTTCATCTAGGAAGCTCAAAATATGATGAACATACTGGCAGAAAAGGCATTTCCAACCGGCACTTTGACCACTGAGTAAACAAAAGTACTTTAAGTATCTCCATCCCCTGTGCTCTATCTGCTTCCCAGGTCACCACGAACACACCAGCCTTGGGGACAAGGCTGCTGAGCCACGTCATGTCTGGCTGTCCTCCCGTCAACACGGAGGTTAACGGCCGAGAGCTCACCCGTGAGGACCATAACCCCCAAACACTCCTCCTATCTCCCTGTTCACCTTTCCCCGTGGTCATTGCAACTTCAGTTTTCCTTGCCCTGCTTGTTTCCATTACATAGCAGCGAGTTTAGAAAGAGAGAGAAACTCTACAGGTAAGAAGAGAAGGATTATCTAGAAAGGGTGTGTGGGTACGTACCAGGGAAAGCGGGGGTGGTCTGTCCAAGGGGAGTAAAAGGGGTTTGCTGCATAGCCAACTGGTGGAGCTTGGTCAACTGCTGAGGGGTAGGAGGGACATTAGAGCTAAGAAGGTTATTGTCATAGAGTACAACAAGTCACACCGAAAATCAAGAACAAAATTATAACGGAGAGGGGGGAAAAAACCAAACCAAACCAAAAAAAAACCAAACCAAAAACCAAACCAGGAAGCCATGGTGAGACATGGCAAAAACATTAGCAGAAGGACTTGGCCTGGGTAAAATGCAATAAAGCCCAAATCTTTTGCAGAAGTGCTTGGTCAGGGTCTGAAGTACAATACCAGCAAGAAGCCCATTCTTAGTTTCTCCTCAAAGGGTCCAGCTCCTCCGCAGCGAGCGAGTGACCGGCTGCTGC
>NW_010340460.1:16611-18273 GCF_000700745.2 Antrostomus carolinensis
TCCGGTGCTTCCAGCCCCTGCCTTCCCCATCCCAGCTTCACAACCCACCACCAGGAGCTGCTGCTGGCTTCAGGGGAGCTTTAGAGCAGAGGAACCACCTCAAAGGCACTGCCAGGCTGGTGGCCATCATGTACCAGCAGCCAGAAAACCTTCTTTGTGCTGCTGGAGCCTCATCGGGAACGTTTGTCCCCACAGCAAATGTTCTCGTGCTGCACCTCCAATGGGAAACACCTCTGGGAGATGGACACGTCCCTTAGGAGCACGGGGAAATAAGGGCTTCAGCCATGACCAGTAGGTATTTCAGATCCTTGTATCCCTTGTTGTGCCAGGTAGTTTTTCATGCCCCGTCAGGAAGCGGTTGCATAGAGAGGAGTTTGTTTGGAATACATTTTGTGCTCTCCAAATTAAAAAAAAAAAATAATAAAAAATAAAAATTGAAAAAAAAAAAAAAGAGAAGATATAAAACAAAAGAAAACAAACCAAACTGGGTTGAAGCCTAGCAGTGGGCAGGAGGGAGGGTCTTTTTCACCTCCCACTCAGCGATTTCATGGGTGCTCAGAGGATCACACCATCTCCCAAACGCTCGTTGCACCCATCCCCTCCTCAGTGAGGAGAGGCAGGAGTTATGATTTCCACTTTTTGTGGGGGAAACAACACTCAAAAACCCTCCTTGCTCCTGCAGCGTGGCTGGGGAGGGAGCATGGGGAGGTCTGGCCAGCAGCAGTGAGGGGAGAAGCGCTGGAAAGAGCAGACCTGGGGGGCTGAGGACACTGGGGGAGAGACTGGAGGGAGGCAGTGGGGAGGGGAAATGCCTGCAAGTCCCTGGAGAGGTACCCGAGGGACCCCTGCCCAGCACAGGGGGGAAAGGTCTCACCACCCAGGTCCCACCACCCCATCAGAAGAGGCACGTGCACACCTCTCCCTCTGCGCCACGGGAGAGAAGCTGCAGGGGTGCTACGATGGGATCCTGCTGACACACAGACAGGTCATGTCACCACTCCTGCAGGGACATCAGCATCCGCTCCTTTTGCATTTAAAAACTTGCCTGTTTTCTACCAAATTAAGCCCAGGCTCACCCTGGTTGCAGAGCTCCTCGTTACAACTGGTCCCACTGGTAGGACTGCAGAAGAAACCTCTTTGCTGGCACTGCTGGGGAGGGAGAAACCCTCAGGCTCCAACCGTGCCTCAAGGGAGAAGTCCCACTTCAACCATCAGGGGAAACACCAAAATCCTTCCTAACACTGATCTAGCATATTGTTAAGACATAGTTTGGATAATGGTATTTAGCAAACACCTATAAAAACAGCTGTCCTGGTGTGTAGCTGGGCCAGAGCTGGTTCTGTTCAGCAGCTGGAACAGCGCTGGGGTTTGGGTTCAGCTGGGATTGGTTAGGAGAAGAACACTGAGAACACACCGATGTTTTCAAATGTCTCTCAAAGTCAAAGGACTTTGTGTTTTGCTGGATTTAAGGGCGCGAGGAATATTGCCATGGATCAGCTCCATGGGCATTGGGCTCTGCCAAGGGGCTGTTCCATCTCCTGTCCCCCATGGGCAGGAGATCCATGAGGGGCTCTTCCTCTCTTGCTCTCTCTGGCTTTGGCTCGGGCTCTGGCTCTCCCGGGATTGCGGTTTCGGGTCGGGATTGTGGCTCCTCCGGGATCG